>NW_012103920.1:5364036-5403710 GCF_000951045.1 Mandrillus leucophaeus
CCTTCTTTGACTTTCCTAATGACCAAAAGGGCTGTGAGTCCTCTTGGCAACATAGTTTCCACTCTTGTCAATTAAGAAGTGGTTAGGAGGCAGTTGTTTAAAAAAGAAAAATTTAAAAAAAAGAAAAGAAAAAAAAGACTTTCATTCCATTGCGAGCTCCCAGAAATGAAAAAACGGCCCCATCCTGCACCGTCCATGTGGACAATGTGCTACCTTTCTAATTCAAGTCCCTTTTAAAAAAAAAAAAAAAAAAAAAAAAAAAAAAGAAAATTCAGATCGACCTTGGCTCTCACCATTAAAAAAGTGAAAAGTGGTATATTACTTTGCCTCTTGGAAAGATTAAATTCTTTATGCTCCCAAAGTCACGTGGAAGTGCTCAAAACACAATGTTGAGGAAATTCAGCAGTTTTTTGAGGCTCACTTTTAACGTGTCCAAATTGACTTTTCATTCTCCATCGCTTATAACTTTTTAAGATGCAACTTTTCAAAAATATGACTTAAATTCAGGCTTCGAAGCTACATCAACGGCCACAGTTCCACTAACTTTGTGCTCTGTGGGCTCACCATGACCTTGCCTAAAATCAATGACTCCTCCAACTCCAAACCGGACATTTATTGTGATTGATTAGGAAGTGGTGCTCAAAACATAAAAAAAAAAAAAGAGGCAAAATGTAAAAAAAACTTTAAAGCAAATCGAGTCTAATAGAAAAACACCTAATTAAAGGATAATCCTTACTCTGCAGTTGCTTTTTTAAAAGTATCTCTGATAATCTATGTAACCAGATCACTATCTTAGATATCTTTAATATAATTACTTTTTAAAGTTTTGTAAAATCTAACAGTGGCTTGTGTGTGTTTGTTGCTATTGTTGTTTCGGTCTTTAAAAAAAAATAATGCTGACACTATCTCAATTCAAATTGATAACATTTAAAGCAAGTCCTAAGTTTTTGCTTCTGTGACTTTTCTTGCAGTGGTCAAATATCTACAACAGTCCCGCATGGAAGGCACAGGCAATGCTAGCTTTAAAAAGAGGACGTAAATTATGCTCTTCACGTCACTTCTTTCACATTACCAGGACGCATGGAACAAAACACAGGGAATCATTGTTATTTTGACCTTTTTGGTTATAACACATTCAGTGATTACAGCACCCAGGTTCTCACAGGGCATACAATTGGTAAAAGCAATTCTCCATCAATTTTTACGCCATCTGAGAAGCCATCTGAGCTTGAATAAAATCAGACTCACTCTGAAGGGAGAGAGGGGAAGGAGTTTTTCATTTGATCACACTTTGTTTGGGGATACCATGACGAAAATTGGTGAAATACACCAATTTTAAAATCTATACCTCTCCCGAAACGTGTAATCTAACCATCAGCTGTGATCAGGCACCTGCTTGTGTGAATGTGAGTGATGCACAGAGCGGCTTCCAGCTGAGGCTGATTTTGCATAACTTCTGGAGCCCTTTACAGCTGTAAATTTGTGTTTCATTCCCCTCACCGCGCTGCTGCTTCTGGGCCAAAAAGAGGGTCTTGGTAGGATCCTAAACATAGGTAAGTAATGTGAACAATTTGTGATGAGGATCAATGTAAATTCAAAAAAGAGAAACAGAGACAGAAAAAGCTCTGAGTTGGTGAAGGCTTTGGAACCCTTACAGAGGATTCCAACTCGCCTGGCTTGCCAGGCAGGAGGTCTTGTCAGCAGTGGGAGCCTAAGCACCTGGGGGGCAAGTACGCTCCAAAAGATCCCAATAGAGATTCTCCTTCCTAGAGTAGACAGCTTAAGGAAGCATCTGCAACTGGAATTTTCATTTGGCTCAAACATGCAGGCTGCCCCTAAGCACACACCATTTTAGCACACACCATTTCAAAGTCTTTATTAGGGCAAGGTGGACTTGATTTTCTTCAGTGCTTTGAGACAGATATAGAAAAGGAAATAAAATCAACATGAAACCAAAGAATTGCTTGGAAGAGAAACAGATCAGGAGTCTTACGATTGTTACGAGCTGAACGGCTCCCCTGCCATCCCAAACTCATACACTGAAGCCCTAACCCCCAACATGACTACATTTGGAGATGGGGCCTTTATGGGCATAATTAAGGATAATTGAGGTCATAATGGGGGAGCCCTAATCCAACAGGACTGGTGTCCTTATGTAAAGGGGAAACGTGGACACAGCACACAGTGAGGAGACTATGCGAACATGACGAAGTCCACTGAGATGGTTGATATTGAATGTTGACTTGATTGGATTGAAGGATACAAGGTACTGTTTCTGGGTGTTTCCAAAGGAGGTTACCATTTGAGTCAGTGGATGGAGAGAGGTAGACCCATCCTCAATCTGGGTTGGTACCACCTCATCGGCTGGCAGCCAGGCAAGAGAAAAGCAGGCAGGAGAAGATGGAAGAGCAGACTTGCTGAGTCTTCCAGCCTTCATCTTTCTCCCATGCTGGATGCTTCCTGCCCTTGAACATCAGACTCCAAGTTCTTCAGCTTTTGGCCTCTTGGACTTACACCAGTCGTTTGCCAGGGGCTCTTGAGGCCTTTGACCACGGCCTGAAGGCTACACTGTCGGCTTCTCTACTTTTGAGGTTTGAGGACTCAAACTGGCTTCCTTGCACTGAAGAAAATCAAGTCCACCTTGCCCTAATAAAGACTTTAAAATGGTGTGTGCTAAAATGGTGTGTGCTTAGGGGCAGCCTGCATGTTTGAGCCAAATAAATAGACGGCCTATTGTGGGACTTCACCTTGTGTCCGTGGGAGTCAATACTCCTTAATAAACTCCCCCTCATATGTTTTAATACATCTATCCTATTCCGCCCCTTTAGAGAACCTTGACTAATACACCCATCTACAAGCCAAGGAGAGAGGCCTGCAATAGGTATCTCCCCCCAGTCCTCAGAAGGAACCAACCCTACCAACACCTTGACTTCAACCTTCTGGCCTACAGAACTGTGAGATAATAAATTTTTGCTCTTTAAGCCACCCAATTCGTGGAGCTTTATTACAGCAGCTCTGGCAAACTAATAGACTTCACTTCTGTGGTCCTCAGTTTTCTCATCTGTGAAAGGGAAATAAGATGTACTCTTAAGAGCTGTTAGGAAAATCCAATAAGGTAACTGCAGAGCTCTTGGCAAGCAGCAGATTCTTATTAAAAGAATTATTTCAAATTTTAATTATTAAAAGAATTATCTTTGCCATTAAAAGTAATGGCAGGCCCTGCACGGTGGCTCACTCCTGTAATCCCAGAACTTTGGTAGGCCAAGGTGGGTTGATTTCTTGAGGTCAGGAGTTTGAGACCGGCCTGGCCGATATAGCAAAACCCCACCTCTACTAAAAATGCAAAAATTAGCTGGGCATGGTAGTGTGCACCTGTAATCCCAGCTATTGGGAGACTGAGGCAGGAGAATTGCTTGAACCTGGGAGGCAGAGGTTGCAGTGAGCTGAGATTGTGCCACTACACTCCAGTCTGGGCAACAGAGTAAAACTCTGTCTCCAAAAAGAAAAAAAAATAGTAATGGCAAAAAACACTTTTGCACCACCCTAATAATACATCAGGCTATCAGGCTTATTATTACTACATTAGCTAAAAGGCTCTCCATGTGAGCTGTATCTCAGATTCTCCTATGGACACCTAAAAACGTGTACTGAAGACTGAATAGAATAAATGAATCTTAACTTCTCTAGCTATGCTATTTAACTATAATCATTGGTGCCCCAACCACTACCAAAAACTATTTAAAACAGCTTGTAATAGACAACTGCATACAACCCAGGGTTTTCAAATAACACAATAATCAGTGGTAACACTGACAAATTGCCTGAGGCAAGAGGCAGGTGGGACATTTCTTAGAGATGTAACTGTTCTATTATGTTGACTGGCGTGGTGGTTTATGTGTGTGTACACACTTGTCAAGACCTTCATGGGTATGATTTAAATGTATGGGTTTTACTATATGTAAGTTATGCTTCCAAAAGTTGATTTTTTTTTTAGGTGAAAATGTGTCCCCATGTTAAGAAAAAGAAAGCTGATCCGGAACATGAAGTGAGCTGGTTACTTAAACATTTTAATGTTTAAAGTTCTGAGCTTCCTGGCAACCAAGGTAAGGAAAGGAAATATAATACTTTATAATGTCTTCCTCATTAAACAACCGCCACCACCGAAAAAAAAAAGAAAAAAAAAGCATAGCAATTCTTTTGGAAGAATGAGCTTTGTTTTCTTAATAATTCTGAAAACTTATTAGAGGAATCCTTATGTAGGAAACATGATAGCAGGATAAACCAGGGGTTGCCAAACTTTTTCTGTAAAGGGCAAGAGAGTAAACATAAATATAGTAAATAAATGCAGTAAATATCTTAGGTTTTCCTGGCTATAGGGCCTCACAGCTACTCAATTCTGCTGTTACAATGTGAAAGCTGCCATGGAGAATATGTAAATGATAAGCATCCCTATGTTCCAATAAAACCTGATTTCCAAAAGTGGGCCTCAGGGGGCTGGATTTGGTCCACGTGCCATAATGTGACCCTTGGAACAGACAATATCCTTTTAACATTCAGTTCTAAACTGACCTGAAGCAAAACAAGAACTAAAGACGTGAAGATGACCTTGACCTGTAGATTTTCACTGCAAGAAAATGTGAATAATTATAACAGCAAGTTCAGAACCCACGTGGATGGTAACCACAGAAAATTTAATTTTAGACAATTTACAAGTTTCTGTGAAAGCAGATATAAAGAGAATCTCATTAAAACAAATATAAAAAAAAATTCTAAGTATTCAATATGCATCAAAATCTTATTACACAGTTTGTTTCACCCAGAATTTCATTCAGTGTACTAAAGCTATATTGGCTTTTCATTGCAAAGCTGGATGTTTAAACTACATCCTGCCTCTTCTTTTGTGTGTAAAATTGACAAATGTGTTGTTTTTGGATTCCAGAATTCTGGGGAAAGCCAACCTAAATGAATTAAGATGACTAATGTGTTGATTCTGTTTCCAGTCCAACAAAATGTTAATGTAAGACTCCATGTCATATGATGCTCCCTGTTTTAGTTCAAATTTAACATCGACTATTGAATAAGGCAGTTTCTAAGTAAATTACTAAGCTAAAAATACTCCTTCAACGTAGCAAGAACTCTATCTTGTTTAAATAAGTGGAAATTTGAACATCTTTGCTCAGATCGGCCTAAATAAGAAATTAGAAAAATTGTAAACCTCCATTACAGTCAAGAGTATTGATTCCATCTTTCTGCGGAAAGTAGCACAATATTGTGTATCAGGGAAAATGATTTATTTATTTAGAGTTATTCACCCACAATCATGATTCCACACAAAGTTCTTCCTACATACAACACTTGCACAAGACGATGCTTTTCTGGCATACTTGAAGAATCACATCCAAGGTGAATGACCACTAAGATACCACAAACATAACTGTGAGAATGACAAGTGTTTTTGAATACCCAGCTACTACGAAGTAACCAGCATTCCTAGTTCTTTTGCAGCTTGATAATGTTTTTACAAATGTTTTCACTGCATTAACTTAATATTTGGCTGAGGAGTTCCTGTGGCTATGACACACTGCTACACAGTTTTGTTTTAAGTAAACCAACATTAGTTTTTCATTACATAATAGTTGGGTAATCTCTGTTTCCACAGAGACAGTAACTACTTTGCTTTTTAAAAAGCTGTTGAAAGTGTTGCAAAGCCTCAATTCAATTCCATATTGACCATGTTGCTTCCATGAATAAGATGCTTAGATGTTCACCTCATTCTAATAGCAAATATTTCCAGTTTTCTTAAACTAATTATATTTATTGACTACCAAAGGAGGCATTTTAACAATTACCTTCAGTGTGAAAATCAAATCTGTTAGGAGATAATAACATGAAGGAAATCAATTAGGGAGCACCATCTTTAAAAAAAAAAAAAAAAAAGAAATTTAAAATTTTATAAGGAAGAATTTAGAAATCCAGAGTCTAGAAATGGAAACTACATAGAATATATGTATTTTGCCCCTAGCTTTTAGATTCAACTATGACAGGCTGTCAGTAACTGAATTTTTTTTTTCATTACCTGCCAGTTATTTAGGAAATTTCCATTGTTTAGCACCATATAATTCTGAAATCAATAATACTTTATTAATTACATACTGATAAACTTCTATCAAAACATAACCATTACAATGAAAAGGTAACAAATATTTCTATGCATATTTTTATTCCTAACCCTATGCAATGAATTATTATGAAAAAACACACTCTCTAAAGCAAGTATGTGTATTTAATGGAAGTATGTGTACTTAACTGCTACTCATGATTACAATTCCTGAAAAGTGTAAGGATTTCTTAATTCAGTGTCTATGAACTATCCTTTCCTCCCTCACAAAATTGTACACAAATGCCTGCCTAGGAATACATTTCTTTTTATTTTTCCTGTGTGGAATGGGGCCAGAGGTTCCACTATATTCTCAAAGGAGTACAGGATGCAAAAAAAAAAATGTGGGAGGTCAGGGGGTTGACATCCAGTGGTCTGGAATCTTTTTATAGATAAACAGAAGTGTTGTATACTTGACAAAACAGACAGAGGCCCAGAACATGTCCATTCGTACAATCATACCATCTCCGCACTGCAAATGGACTTTAACCACCACAAACTCAAAGCCCTGCTCGGCATTTAAATTGCCTCTGCAACATCCTCACTAAGCAGCCACCAAGCTGTGCTTAAACACCTTTGCAATTCAAACCCACTTGCTCAAGGCAGCTTGCTCTGTGATCCAAAGCAGGCAATACTTCGCCTTGGTTCCTAATGTCTGATGATAATGAGGCAGAAGAACAATTACTTCTGAAAATCATGCTCCATAAGAAAGTAAGCTGCATGTGGGCAGGAGCACTTTGTTCACTGCTGTCATCACCAGGTCCTAGAGCAGAGCTGAGTTACGTAGTGGGACCTCAGGAAACACCTGTTTCTTTCGAATGACTTGTTGAATGATTGCTATGCATCTGGATAGCATCAATGATGACAAGCAGCATCTCTTTCATAGCGCAGTTCCTATGGAGTGAATTGTGTCCCCCCAAAAAGATATGTTGAAGTCCTAAGCCAAGTACCTCAGAATGTGACCTTTCTTGGAAACAGGGCCTTTGCAGAGGTCATCGAGTTAAACTGAGGGCATTAAGGTGGGCTCTCACCCAGTAAAACTGTCACCCTTAGAAGAAGAGGAGATCAGAACACAGAGACAGACAGGAATAGAGGGAAGATGATGTGAAAAGATACAGCGAGAATGGCTTGTGCAGATGGAGGCAGAGACTGGAATTACCCTGCCACAAGCCAATGAACATCTAGGGCTACCAGAAGCTGAAAGAGGCACGGAAGGGTCTTTCCCTACAAATTTTAAAGGGAGTACGGCCCTACCAACACCTTGATTTCAGGCTTCTAGCCTCCAGAACTTGGAAACAATAAACTTCTGTTGTCCTAAGCCAACCAGTTTGTGGCACTTTGCTACAGTAGCCCCAGAAAACTAATACCACAGCAGGTAAGACTAAAGCCCCAGAATTCATCAAACTGGGACTCATTTATATTCCCATCAGAGATTTTAATTGTAACGATACCCCGTGGTAGACTCTGCTTACTCTTAAGAGACCTGAGCATGGTGCAAGGGGTGGACTGTATCGGGCACCTTTCACACACCACTTCAAATTCTCACAGGTCCATTTTACTCAAACTACTATTACAACCACAGTTCCATGCAGTTTTCAACCAACTTCACACAAATGCAACCAGATGGCCTCCCCTGGGGCTACAATATGGATCTCCCCACATTCCCATCCTAGAGATTCTCTGACTCTGCAGCATGGGATGCCTACAGGAACCTGTTTGGCACTTGCACATGTGCAAACCCAAAATCCTGGGACATCAAAACTTACGGGGCCCCCTTGTCCAATGGGGTCAGAAATCGGTGGATAAATGCCCTTTATTCTGCAGGCAGACAGCTATGAGATGCACTTCATAAAGCACCTGGAGTTGAGCACTAGATGCCTCTAGCAATGACTGACTAAAAAACACATTTTTATATTGCCTCTCCTTCCTTCCTGAATTCTCCCATCCCTCTCTCTTTGTAATCACATCCCAAATTATGCACAAATATGTCTTTTTCTCTGGTTCTGTTTTTGGAGGAAGCTAAGGTAAGACAAAGACCTCTTAAAACATTTCAATACAGAAAACTTACTCTCTACTTTCATTTATTTATGTATTTAGAGGTGGAGTCTCACTCTGTCGCCTGGGCTGGAGTGCTGTGGCGCAGTCTCAGCTCACTGCAACCGCTGCCTCTTGGGTTCAAGCAATTCTCCTACCTCAGCCTCCTGAGTAGCTGGGATTACAGGCGCCTGCCACTACGCCCAGCTAATTTTTTGTATTTTTAGTAGAGACGGGGTTTCACCATGTTGGCTAGGCTGGTCTTGAACCCCTGACCTCATGATTCACCCGCCTCGGCCTCCCAAAGTGCTGGGATTACAGGCACGAGCACTGTCTACTTTTCATACAATGTGAATCATTAGAAAAGCAACACCCTTTCCCCAACCCCCACCCCCCGCATTTCATCAGTTAAATGCTGCCTCCTTGCAGAATTCTGTCCATTGGTCCCGGTTCTGTCCCTTGAAGAACACTAGGATTATCTCTCTCCTAGATAGCTACTGAGAAAACTAATTTACATAAATCTTTTCTTCTACCAACTAACCAACCATTCATTCTTCCTTTAAGGGTTGCTCCTAGGACATGACTCCATGGCTTTGCCATCCTTTAGCCTGTCGTGCGCCACCCCAAATGAACATGATATTCTACATACGGTCTGATTGGTGGGACTGTTTACCTTTCTTTACAACAAACCATGAAGGTTTCAACCACCCAGAGGTATAAACGGGTTGTCTGCATCAGAGGCCTTGTTGCAAATGTTGAGAGTTGCAAGAAACAGTTGCATGGTGGGGGACATCTTTGAGCAGCTGTAGGTAATAGAGATGCTAAATGATGATTGCAATGCAGAAGCCCCATTTTCAGCATTTGCTCCCCTCTCACATCCGCGGAGTGGCGCATTAAGCACTTCACTGGGGCTCTCCCGCAGCGTGCTGCACATGCTTCTTGAAAGCTTGATTACGGTCTACAGCAGTTGGGTGATTGCTACTGAAGGCAGGCAGATGCCTGGCGACTTCTCAGGGTGAGCTGTCCCCAGTGTGTCTTATTACCATGCAGGAAGGAAAGATAAGGAATTAAAAAAATACTCTTTCAAAAGATACGGATTCTTATCAGACTTTTATTTCTTAGTAAAGTTGCATTAAACCCAGAGACATTTGTTCTTTAATTTTCCCTGTTCTCTCATATGGAAGATAGGAAGAATTTGCATGCAGGCCCCACTGAGAGGTAAGTGCCAGATTCACTCCTCTCCTCCTTTCCCTTTTGGTTTTCACATCCGTATTCTGAGCTAACCACATCACGAGCACATCTTTACTGCTCAACTGAGTTCTACTGAAGCATTATTAAAAAAAACAAAACAAATCAGTTGCGTATTTTAAATGTCCGTTGGCAAGCATAATAGCATGGCTCTTAATCTGAGAAATAAATTTAATTAAATTAAAAAGAAGTAAGTCATTGAAGACACAATAATTAAACAGCAGACTGTGTTGTCAGCAAAACTGTGCTGGCTCTTACACGATTATCAGAGGGACTGGCGTTGCTGCACGATGTTCTGTGACTCTTCTACAGCCCTACCATCAGCTCTTCTAAAGAGGATGGAGTGAGCCATTCAGACAGTTGGCCATGAACAATCTGCTAGACAACTTTCCTCACTGCATCCATTCAGAAGCTGATCAGAAGAATTCCCATTTCAATTGAGCGAGGTTCTGTCTCCTTTGAACAATGGCTTGCTCACCCACTCTGTTCCTTTCACTTCTTCTTGTGCTGTTTGTGATGTCCACACACTACGGATAAGACTTGGTTCTAAATGGATATGGAAAAAGACCTGCCTTCATCTATCAATTCTATTAAGAATACGGATACTGCTCAAGTAGAGCACATAGAACCATAGCTTTACAAAAATCTTTTATTACCTGTTGACAATTTTGCACACTACCCAAGAGCTGTCAAATAAAACAGGCCAATGTTTATCAAATCCCAAAGTGGAACAGAGACCACAACAACTTTAGAATCCCTCAGCAGATTGTTTCAATCATCTAAAACTCAAGCAAACCCTTTTTCCCTGTTTCATATGGGGGTGCATCTTAACCCAGCTCCTTTTTACCTACTAAGAAAAACTGTAATTCCCTCTGTGTTGGCATATATATGAAGTCATCCATAAGAAGAAAATAAGAACTTGGTCCTAGACACAAAACAATAAGTGAGGAAATTCCTCAGGAACAAACTCAAGCGGTCAGACACCACACTAGTTGCTTTCATTCCACCTTATCAAATTCTCACAACTCTATAATGCTGATGTCATGGTTCCCATTTTACAGATGAGGAAACTGAGACTCAGGGGTGAAGAATACTGTGCCAAGCCCCAGAGTTGGCAAGCTGGAAAGTATAGACGTCAAAACAGCACATCTAGTTATCAGAGGGTGAGGATTCACAATCCAAAAGAGAACGAGGGAGTGGACACGCATTTACAGTGCAGTCTGATTTCCCAAGGCATCATAACTTTCATCACTCTCTTATTGGTTGCACGAGGAAAAAGGCATCTTCTCCATTTCAGATGTGTCTTTCTGGGTTAAGGGATCTCCATTTGCATTAACATCCCTGACCCCCTCTGCCACTCATTTATTCCTGCTCAAGGAAGCTGATTCAACTTATGTTGTGAATGGTATGTGAATGTTAATTTCAGCAGTAAGAACCGGGCACACGTAGCCCTGCTTCTCCTCCCCTCTTACAGAGAGCACACACCCCGCTCTACTGCACTGTCTTGAGCATGTTGCAGGAGTGGGCTCTGCCCTCTGGGAAGGTCTGGCCTGACCTAGCAGTGACCCACTACCCTGCCTAATTGTGGTGGTCAGGATTAGAAAGCTCACCAGCTCACACAGCTACAGATATTCTCCAGGATCAGCTTCATGAATGACTCAGGTGATGTTTTAGTCTTGCATTTGCCTAATGGGTGGTCTGACTGCTCAGTTCGGTAGTAACTTGGGAAAGGGAAAGTGTGTCATTTGATAGACCTCTCAAAACCCCAACATCTCTTTACAGGTTAACAAACCAATGTGTGCTTGGATTTCTCTAGTGAGAGTAAAAAGCTCTATGTTCCTCAAGTCTCTGTAATTTAAGAATAGCATGGCTATACATTTCATTTCGGTTTAAAACTCATAAACGGATGTGATATGACAGCCCTTTATTAGGTTTTGTCCTCTAGATTCGAAAGAGCTCACAAGCCACGTGATGAAGACTAGATCCAGTAAGGTCTAAAAAGAGAGATATGAGTCAATGAACACCAAAGCATACACTCAGGAAACAGCATCCTTTGCTCATCCTATCTTGGGAATCAAATAAGCCTATTAGGAATTTGAATCTATATTACAAGCAAATACTTTTTTCCCAGCTACACGTTATTCCTTGTTTCACTGTATCACAATAATATTTTAAAAGCATAGGCATATCATGAAATCCCTTGCTTTGTGAAAGATTCCATTACAAGAGTAATCATTATTGAACCTTTTAGCCCAGATGTAATTTCTTACATGTTACAACAAGTTTGGCACGCATTGTGAATTTCAGCCAAGGTTGATAAAGTTCAATAACTTGGCTAACCAACCATGTGTACTACTCATTATAGAAGTAATAAATAGATTCATCAAAATGGACATGAAAAAGCCGCAAGAAAATCGGATGCCATTTCCAGCCTGCCTCATAAAAGCACCTCTTGGACTTTAATATAATTTTATATATAGTTATCACACCTACCCATCATTCAACACCAGGCATCTATAAAACAATCACCCACCCACATTTGCATGCTGAATAAATTCCAGCTACAAAGGTGAATTCTCTATTCTAGATGTCTCAAAAGTCACATAGAGGTACATGCACTTATATGTTCAACTCCCAAAAGGACTGACAACAAGTAAAAAAAGAATCACAGACCGACAAGTCATTTTCCCTGCTATTATCTTTTCGGGTGAGTTTTTGTGGAAAGTTTTGTTGTTGTTGTTGTTGTTGTTGTTTTGTTTTTTTCAGTAATACTGTCAGTCTAATTATTCTCATGGCCTATTGATAATTGAAAAAATTAGTAGAAAGAAAAGAAAGCCTGATTTAGCTAAGTCTCATGGATAGAAAAAAGAAATCTAAGTTCACAGAATGGAAGAATTTCCTATGATTAAATGTACAGAAGTCAGTAAAGCTGGCTTCTATAATAGTATCTGAACAACATTAACAAAATAGAATTTAGTGAGATAACAACTTCAGCAACTGTATATTTGAAAATCCAGATTCTGCCTACTGTACTTCTCTCTTTTATGTTTCTAAAAGGCAACTCAGTCACTATTAGACATTCAAGGAAACTAAAGCCTCCACTCCTTCTCAGAAAGAAATCGTCCCTCACACTGGTAAAGCACGGTAGAGCTGGCTAGTGTCACGCTTTAAACTAAACATGAAAAGGCATGTTGTACATTTCAAACACTGGCCTGTGAACACTTTGCTAGGTAAATAACAACTTCTGAGTTGTTGCACATGGATGAGTTTTCTCTGCATCCCAAGAGGGGAAGCCTGAAGGTGGAATCTGCATCCTCTATTTCTCAGCAAGGCCCCATCTTCATTTACAGGAATGGTGGGAGTCAGGTTTGTCTGTATTGCAGGGACTGCATTGTTAGGGCACTGGGATTTTTCAGTGTGCGGGTGCCACCCTTTCTATCTGTGCATTGCTTCGCCCTCTCCCGTTCTCACTGTGCCATCAGCACTATATGTCACCAGAAATGTCCCCAGGCTTCAGTGGAATGCTTTCTTCTGGATTTTCTCTCTTGCGTATTTATCCACAGAGGGATCACCATATCACAATATTACCAATATCCTCACACTCTCCTGGTTCTTTTCACATCTAACACGGAGAAAAACGTGATTAAGCTTTTTAAAACCAATGTTATACTCTTAACAACGAGGAAAACATCTCCTGCCATGAATTGCATACAACACCTAAATGATCAAAAGTTTGGCCAAATATTGTGAATTTTTCACTCGCCATAAGCAGCTCATAACAACAGTGGAGTGCTTTATTTTCTCAAGAAGTTAACAACTGCCTGCTTTTTCCAAGAGCTTAAATACCATAATGGCAGATATTGATGTACAGAAATTAAAG
Organism: Mandrillus leucophaeus; assembly: GCF_000951045.1. NCBI lineage: Eukaryota > Metazoa > Chordata > Mammalia > Primates > Cercopithecidae > Mandrillus > Mandrillus leucophaeus. The sequence continues at coordinate 5,377,356 of NW_012103920.1, forward strand.
TAAAATATGAAACTGAACAGAGAATGAAGAGATAAGCTAGAAATGTGCTCTGAATAACAGAAGTAATGAAAAGGAAAAATCTCATACCAATTGCCACAATAAAAACAAAGGCCAAAGGAAACGAAGAAAAGAGGGGCTCAATGGTTCCCAAAAAAAAGACTTACAGAATAGATAAAATTCAGCAGGCATTGCCAAGTATTCACTGCACCACCTCCCCCAAAAAATAGACTTTGCAAAGTCTGTACTATTGTTGACTGCAATGCCCAGCATTAAAAATATGGTTAAATTTCTTTTTTTTTTTTTTTTTGAGATGGAGTCTCGCTCTGTCGCCCAGGCTGGAGTGCAGTGGCCAGATCTCAGCTCACTGCAAGCTCCGCCTCCCAGGTTCACACCATTCTCCTGCCTCAGCCTCCCAAGTAGCTGGGGCTACAGGCGCCCACCACCACGCCTGGTTAGTTTTTTGTATTTTTTTAGCAGAGACGGGGTTTCACCGTGTTAGCCAGGATGGTCTCGATCTCCTGACCCTGTGATTCGCCCGTCTCAGCCTCCCAAAGTGCTGGGATTACAGGCTTGAGCCACCATGCCTGGCCTATGGTTAAATTTGTAAAGAAAGACAGCCATCCAGAAATGCTATCAATAATAGCAGATAGCTTTCCATCACACAGTTTTCAAATAAAGCCATCTTGCTAGCATGATGACTCTGAAATCCAATACCAATATTTGAGCAAATAGTAAAGTCAACATTAACGATGTTTGCCATTTCTTATTCATCACAAGGGTTAGTTGTCCTAACCAACATGAGAAACACAGACACACACAGCCGTAGCATACAAAGCAATTCTTTAAGGAAACAGTCTAGGTACGTTTAAGAAAACACATCTTACGGATAATACCTGTGCAAGAGGCACAAAATCTCTTAAGAAGATGGAAGGAATCTACGGTCCATTGACTGTAAATTTGGAATCACTTATTTCCAAATGTGACAACTCTGTAACATTTTTCTTCTCTTGCAATCTCATCTCAGCCTTGCAAGTATCTCCCTTGCTTTTGTGAGCTAGCTTCCCTAGGATTATCCTTCCATGCATGACACGCAGCCTGGAAGCTCTAGTAGTTTGATTTTTATATTCATTTAAAGTCGTGAGCATTTGTTCCTCAGGAGTTAATCTGAAATTATTTCAGGCCAGGAATGGTGGCTCATCTCTGTGATCCCACTACTTTGGGAGGCCAAGGCGGGTGGATCACCTGAGGTCAGCAGTTCGAGACCAGCCTGGCCAACATGGTGAAACCCCATCTCTACTGAAAATGCAAAAATTAGCTGAGTATGGTGGTGTGAGCCTGTAATCCCAGCACTTTGGGAGGCCAAGGCGGGCAGATCACTTGAAGTCAGGAGTTCAAGACCAGCCTGACCAACATGGTGAAACCTTGTCTCTACTAAAAATACAAAAATTATTTGGGTATGGTGGCACACACCTGTTGTCCTGGCTAGTTTGGAAGCTGAAGCAGGAGAATCTCTTTTACCCAGGAGGTGGACTTTGCAGTGAGCCGAGACTGAGTCACTGCACTCCAGCCTGGGTGACAGTGCAAGACTCCATCTTTCAAAAAAAATAAAAATAAATAAAAACTTCACTTTCAGGTACTTCTCAGTTTAAACAGAACACGCAGATAAAGTGTTTTTAAAAGCATCCTTTGAAACATTAAACATGATTAAATTCTTCAATCCAAACCAGACTAGCTTTATAACCAGTAATACATGGAATCTAGAAGTCACTCCCTCAAGGTTGATGGTGAGATCTTAATTTGGCTAACTTTTTCATTTTACACAATAAGAAGTAAAAAGTTTGCTTGGAATCTGTAGATGCAAATACCATGCAGAAACATGACCGCTTTCCCTGCAGCCTTGACAGAATGTAAAATCATAAGCTGAAGTGACGATTCTCTACTTCATGTTCAAATATTGTGCTTCGCAGCTGCCACCCCATTTGAGAAGTTGGGAAATGGAATGGAGCAAAGAAGAATTATGGCAATTATAAAACCTCCCTGGTATAGATTGTCAGATTAATAACCAGCGTTAGCAGAGCTCAGCTACACCATCAGCACGTGAGAATCGAAGAGCCCAGAGCTACAGGGCTAAGTCGTAACAGGAGCAAGGCAAAGAAGCCAACTAAAAGAAACCCAGCAAGAACTGTAAAAGAAATCTGCCCACAAAATGAAATGAAATGGGTAGGCCTGCCACTCAAGACTAGCTACTCATTTTTAGCACATACCATCTCAAGAGTACGTAAACTGCTCAGGTTATAAGCACGGACTGGACATTGAGATACTGGATGACCTTTTAAAAAAATCATCACATGGCTGCATACTTATTAACACAAGGCAAGCAATGGAACCATGATTAATATCAATTACAGAATAAGCAATTAAACCTGACCACAGATCCACACATTTGTTCAAGCTGATGGTGACTCTGCACTCACTCCATACCTATTGTAGATTTTGCTTTTCTTTATAGTTACTCAGAAGATGCATAAGTGGAAATAAAGGGTAAGAAAAATCAGAGACTACTAGTAAGACTTAATGAGAGTGTCGTTCAATAGCAAAAGTTCTTTTCAACTTATAAGAACACATTTGCCATTAGATGTTTCATCAAGTATGAAGAGAAAAAAAAAATCCTTGCCGGGTGCAGTGGCTCACGCCTGCCTGTAATTCCAGCACTTTGGGAGGCCGAGGTAGGTGGAGCATGAGGTCAGGAGTTCGAGACCATCCTGGCCAACATGGTAAAACCCCGTCTCTACTAAAAATACAAAAAAAATAGCCAGGTGTGGTGGCGCACGTGGCTGTAATACCAGCTACTCAGGAGGCTGAGGCAGGAGAATCGCTTGAACCTGGGAGGCGAAGGTTGCAGTGAGCCAAGATTGGGCCATTGCACTCCAGCCTGAGCAGAAGAGCGAGACTCCATCTCAAAAACAGAGAAAAAAAAATTGAGTATCCTGTACTTTTAAATACAAATAGAAATGCAGAAATAATTAGAAACTACCCAGAGTTTGGCCAGATGTGGTGGCTTACACCTGTAATCCCAGTACTTTGGGAGGCTGAGGCAAGGGGACTGCTTGAGCCCAAGAGTTCAAGACCAGCATGGGCAACATAGCAAGACTTCATCTCTATTAAAAATACCCAAAAAAAAAAAAAGCCAGGAATGGTGGTGCACGCCTGTAGTCCAAGCTACTCAGGAGGCTGAGGTGAGAGGATCACTTGGCCCGGAAGGTAGAGGCTGCACAGCTATGATCACGCTGATACACTCAAGCCTGGGTGACAGAGCAAGACCCTGTCTCACAAAAGCAAATCAATTTAAATGTTCTCTGGAGGCACAAAGATCAAGCTGCTGATACAGTCACATACTGCATAACAACACATTGGTCAACAATGGACTGCAGATACAACGGCAGTCCCATAAGATTATAACACTGTATTTTTACTGTACCATTTCTGTGTTTAGATACACAAATACTTACCACTGTGTTATGACTGCCTATAGTATTCAGTATAGTACCATGCTGTACAAGTTTGCAGCCTGGAAGCAATAGGCTATATACCATATAGCCTCGGTGTATAGTGGGTTATACCATGCAGGATTGTGTAAGTACATCCTATGATGGTCACACAATGATGACATTGCCTGACACGTTTCTCAGATCATATCTCTGTCATTCAGTGAAGATTGACTGGTTTTGGTGTGTTATGTATCTTCCATAAGGGCAGGGACCATGTCTGTTTCTACAATGAAGACTTAGCACCTGGTACTCAGTAGTCAATAAATGTTTGTTAATTGCACAAAAGACTGAATAAGGGTGTGGCAGTGGCTATCAGCCAGTCAGTCCAGTATCTTCACACAGTGTTCATTGCAGACTCTAAACCAAGGTTCTAAGCTCAAGTCTCTATAGGAAGCGGGCAGGTAAACTGACCATGTAAAATAGCCTGTGCCTGCCTACATGGGGTCAGCCTATAGGAACAGCTCTGGTCAACCTTGGTGCAACTATGTTCCTTGATAGACATAAGCCATAGTCAGCTCAAGCTGCATTAACAAAATATCATAGACCGAGTGCCTTAAACAGCAGACATTTCTTTAACACAGTTCTGAAGACTTAAAGTCCAAGGTCAAGGTGACAGCATGGTCACATTCTTGGGCAGGGCCCTCCTACTGGCTACAGATGACTGCCTTCCCACTGTGTTCTCACATTCACATAGCTTAAGGAAAGTTAGCGAGCTCTCTATCCTCTTCTCATCAAGGCACAAATCTTATAAGGCCTCCACCCTCGTGATCTAATCACCCCCCAAAGGCCCCTGTATTAGTCTGTTCTCATGCTACTGTAAGGACATATCGAAGTCTGGGTAATTTATAAAGGGAAGAGGTTTAATTGACTCACAGTTCCGCATGGCTGGGGAGACCTCAGGAAACTTACAATCATGACAGGACGGGAAGCAAACACGTCCTTCTTCACATGGCAGCAGAAGTGCCGAGCAAAAGGGGAGAAAGCCCCTTAGAAAACCATCAGATCTCATGAGAACTCACTCACTATCATGAGAACAGCATGAGGGTAACCGCACCCATGATTCAATTATCTCCCACCAGGTCCCACCCACAACACACGGGGATTATGGGAACTACAGTTCAAGATGAGATTTGGGTGAGGACACAACCAAACCATATCAGCCCCCATGTCCAAATACCATGACCTTAAGATTAGAGTTTCAACATAGGAATTCTGGGTGAAGACATAAACATTTAGTCCACAACACTTATTCTGATTTTTCAAAATTGTCATAAATCTACATTTAAGGAAAATATCCTGATTTTAGTATGTTGGCAAGTAGTCAATAAAAAAAAAGAAAAAAATCCCACTATCGACTATTTTTGTGTGGTTCATATAGAAAACATCTGGAGGCCAGATCCAGGCTCCAGGCCACCAACCAGTTCTTATCTCTGTCCTAAAGGCTGATTGGAAAGCTCCACCCTTGAGCTTATGGAAATAAGCAAACACAAAAATGTCCACCTCCCTTAATCACTATCGCATGACCATGGACTGCACACACAACGGCAGTCCCATGACATTACAACACTGTATTTTTACTATACCATTTCTATGTTCAGATACACAAATACTTAACACTGTGTTACGACTGCCTATAATCTTAGGTACAGTAACAGGCTGTCCAAGTCTGCAGCATAGAAGCACTGAGTTTGTGGTGGTCCATTACAGCAGTAAAAGGACACTAATACACCTTCTCAATAATTAAGTAAACATGTAAGGAACATACAAGTGAGATGTACACGTGTACACTCGGGTAAGTCAACTACTAACAGCATCGCGATGATGACACACCAATGCGACTAGCTTCCCCAAGTTCCTCCCAGATCAGGCCAGCAGGCAATTAAAAAGAAACACTGGACAAGTGGCGACACTAAGCCTGGGAGGAAAAAAGCCCTCATGCACACAGGCTGACAGCTCCCAAGTCAGCTTTTCAGGCTGAAAGGACGGTTTCCCTTGCCAAAAATCTGACTCCGCACCCTGACTGAGATGTTTCCCGTATGGATCTACTACAGAGCTCTCTACCCTGTCAAACACTCAATCTAGTAACTGTACATGAACTTAGAATTGAAACTTCCTTTGCTAATAAAGTTGTAATAGCATTTTAATGCCATTTGGAATGCAGTGAGGATCTCTCAGCTGATAGGAGCTTCTCAGACCTAGCTGCTGAATTTAAAACCCACAGCTGCCTTGCTGTACCACACAGCCGCGCAGTAATATCAAAGGGAGTTGGAAGACATTATACTGCAAGATACAAAAAGTATTGAGAGTTTATCCTTATAGCCAATGGTGGCTGACACAGGGGAGTCTCTCCATTTGAAAGAGATGGATTATTTTCATTCTTTTGCTTTGTGTGATCACCAGGAAAAGAGTTTCTATAATCAAGATGTGGCCGGCAATTTTGTGGACGTTATATAAGCAAGCAGCATCCCATTTGTGTCTGAATCCCCAGTCTGTATCTAAGTTCGTGCTGCACCGTGAACAGAAGTAAGGACCTGGGCAGGTGAAACTTAAGGCAAGCAGGAAGAAATTGCATCGCCCAAGAACTCGCAACATTTCCACCAATGTAATCTCAACACAGCTGCAACCCATGGAATTTTCTGCCTCTGCAGGTTCCCTTCTTATTGTATCAAGTTTCTGCTCCTGAATATGTGGCTAGAGTCAGCACCACCCAATCAATTGCATAACATGCAACCCTGTTACCGGACATCTGGTTCACTTTGTAAATCCTGAAGAAGATATTTGCAGAAACCTCTCCCCATCTCCTAACAACAAGAACAAATAAGTCCAGAGCTCTTATTTTATTATTTCCATTAAGGAATTAAATTACTCTCTTCCTCCATCTTCTTCCAATCCTAATCTTCCCTTTAGGACTCCTTCTTCTACAACTATTATTTCTCCCCAAATGCCAGCAACCTTATATTCATACACTACTGGAATTCTTCATTACAGCATTTCACATATTGTTGTACTTGATCTGTACAAAACAGTACGTGACAGAGAAGTTATTATTCTCTTGATTTTACAAACGAGGGAAGTAAGGCTCAAATGGTTAAGTGATTGCCGTAAGTCACCCAAGTTAAGGACAATCTGTGTCAAATTACAGCTCTCTTCCTAGCATGTCCAGTAGACGTCAATGAAACTGTCCTACCTTTTTAAGTGCCGACAAAACTGTATTCCAACATTGACACATTCTTGGATATGATCAAAAAAATGGGACAGCAAAGTTGAGCATTTCCACGTAATACACCAGGAAGTCCTATAAACTATCACAAACTTGAGCGAACAAGTGTGCTAATACAAAACTCTCAGTAACAAAGATGTTACCGGGATGCATGGTATAACAGTTTTCAAGAATAATAGTTTTCCTTCCCTTTTTCCCCCAAGATTAATACATCTTTTTGTGGTCCTTGCTTGTAACAAAAATAACTTTGTCTGGGTGGTTTTTTTGGGGGTGGTTTTTTTTTTTTTCCCCATTTGATTTTTCTTTTCTGGATGAAGCTACTGACCTCCAACCAAAAAAATTCTAAAATGTTTTCCTTCATACCAAAGACAAGTCAATGTCTAAAGCAGTTATTTATAAAGGTCATTTTAGGACAAATTCACAGAGATTATGGCAGCCTCTTGAGGATCTGGGAACCAGGAAGCTAGGAAAATATCAAACTAATTTCAGTGGTAACTCGATCCTATTGCCTCCCATTCCAGAAATGGCTACACGTTATTAAACGTCTGCAATGATCAGCAGACAATTCCCTGGGCACTCTGGAGTTCCCATCTTTAACAACTTTGCAAAGTAGGAGGACTGTCCATGTTGCACAGAGGTGGAACAGAAGTTCCGAGAAGGAAAGTAACTTGCCTGGGTCATTCAGATAGGAAGTGGTTATCCCAGGTTTCGAAACTAGGTCACGTCTGCTTCCAGAGTCAGTGTTCCTCTCCTATATCTTTCCAGATAGAAACCTGCTACCGATGAAGCTTGCCCTAACTGTCAGCAAAGCTATTTTCAGCAGTGGTACAATTTCTCCACCTGAGAGCAGGCTCATCAAATGAGAGAATGTATAGAAAAGCTCTGAAGCGCTGTTACTGTCATTAATAGAAGATCTAGCGGAAATCTGCAAAACCAAAGTAATCAAATCTCGCCTACTGTGTCACCTTGGGACTCCACCACCATTGCAAAGCCGGCCAAGTTTAAGTTTTCTGGGGTATTCTCTCCTGAAATGCGGGTACCAAAGCAAGTGTCTTTGATTTGAGTTGCAGCTGGCATCATAGACAAGATGTGTGCTTAAAAGATTTTAGTGAAGCAAACTGAGGAGTTAGGCCAATTTCTTTCTCTGTGAATTTCCTCTTGATCACAGGATTGAATAGGTACTTAAAGTAACAGACACTTGATAAATTAACTTCTTGGGGACATTTTGAAAATTAAATTATAGCACATGAGGCAAGCAATCAATTAGCCATCGATACACATCCCATAGTCATGCATATGAGATGAAAAGGCAATTCGTTAAAAAACAAATGGCCAGACATAAGAAAAGCTTATCAATCTTGCTAATCATCAGAGATAGGCAAATTTAAGTGATACTTTTTAAAAATTCTAATTCTCAAGTTTGGCAAGGATGCTGGGCAAAGGAGCGTTCAAATTGGTACAACCTTCCAGGGCAGTTTGACAAAACAAGATATTAAGGTTGGGGAGCAAATCACTTGATTCAGCAATTCCACCTCCACAAAATAAAACTATAGAAGAGTCACGGACGGGTACAAACATTTAATTACAAAATGTGCTTCCCCATTCCATAACTATTAAAAAGCTGGAATCCACCCAAATGTACCACACTGGGAGAAGAGCTGGAACCACATAATGGAATACTATGCAGTCATTTAAGATGTAGAGTATTTAACAACACAGAAAGATACTCACAATTTAGAGTTAAATAGAAAAATCACAAAAGAAGGGAAAACAAGCTTAGAATTGTACATGCTAAATATTAATAGTATACTTCTAACTGGTAAGAATTTGGGGGTTTTAAAATTTTTTTCTTATTTTGATTTTTCTTCACTTTTCTAAATTTTCCATAAGGAATACATGTTAATCACAATAACCTTTAAAATAATTACTTATGTTAAATGAGAAGGCACATCAAGAGAATCTAGCCTAACGCCTGGCATATGCAGGCGTTTGATGAATGCTGCTTCCCATTCCCCAAGATTTATTCCTCAATATGCTTGCTTTACAATCATAATACCAAAGAGGTTTTGGTAAAGAAAGCTTCAGCTTTTAAAAAAAAAAATTATTTTGGTAGAGATGGGGTCTTGCTATGTTGCCCAGGCTGCTCTTGAACTCCTGAGCTCAAGCAATCCTCCTGCCTCAGCCTCCCAAAGGGCTGGGTTTATAGGCATTAGAACCTGTATTACAGGTTTAGAATCATCATGCCCACTCCTAAGCTTCAGCTTCCGAATCCGGGATCAACATGTGGTCTGGAAATCACATCTGCCTTGGACCTTCCCTCAGATGCCACTCCCAGCACTTGACCGGGCACAGAGCAAGCCTTCACGGGTTGAAATAAATTGGCTGATTCCAAACTCAAGACTAACAAACTGAATGAGCTGCTTAGAAAGAGCTCGTTCAGGACTGTGCTGTTATTCCTCCCAACAGGACGGTGGCATGTACAGTGGAAGGGGCCCCAGGCATGGAGTCAATTACCCTCTGCTCTATCCTGGGGGCACCCGCCGCCCAACAGCTGTATGATCTCAAGCACGTTACCTTACCTCCCTGCCCCTTTCTTTCGACATTATCACAAGACAGCTGTAAGCACGGTGGTGAGAATTAAATATGACAAGTACGAAATCTTCATAAATTTTGAAGGGCTATCAATGTAATACAATATTATAATCAATAAATACTCATCTGTAACAATTAAGTACGTTTTAGAGGTAAGGGTAAAAATGGAAAACATTGTATTAGCTTTAACTTCAGTTTCCGTGCAACTACAGAAGAAATTTGATTCTGATTTTGTTCCTCTTTATATGAAATAAACTTTATACAAAAGGCTTAGCTCTGTTCATCTGGCTAGTTATCCTCTACCTAGGTAGAAATAGTAGACACTGAAATAGGAGTTTCCTCCTGGCCCCCATCTCTCTCTGTCTCTCGTTCATGCACACCATCTCAGATGTCCTCTTAGAGTCTAGTGAAGAAACCCTGTTTTGCTTTCAGAGAGATGACCATCCAAATATGGCTTCTAACATGAAGGCTCCAAAAATCACAAAAAGTAAAACCATCAAGCAGCAGAGCCTGGTGAGCCAACAACTCAAAGACTGAAAACAATTAATGTGAAACCATGTCACACAACGCAACCCTTCCTACGTACCCCATTCAGCTGGGCTTGTGTAGACCGAGACCAGCACTTCATGAAATGTACTGTTATTATGAAGCCAAAGGGAGATCACAAATTTAGGCAAGAAACGAAATTTGGGCAAGAAACTAAAAGTGAGCTATTGGAACCTGCTTTTTGATCTATCTACTGGTGTCTTCATTTAAGAGATCTTTCCAAGAAGGCCTTCTAGGGACCCAAATCTTATTCTGGAGAAAGCTGAGGATTCATATCTGCTCACATACAGACTACAAAAGTCCAAGAAAGGCTGTGTCATACCAAATAGGCAATGGTCAAGGGGGTTTCAACTGTCAGCATCTCATTTATTATGAAGTCTGTAATAACTCCCACAATCGCCATCTAGTTTTAAGAATTTATTTGATAAACAACAAACACACTTGTATATGAACAACCGAAACAGCTTTACTCTGGTGAAACAGCTTTGCAGTGTTACAAGTATATTCACAATGTTTTTCAGGCTCTTGCATTTTCGAAAGAGAAAAAGTTGCTGAGAAAAAAAATTATGTAAATAAAAGTATATAATATAGCATATTCGTTTTTGTCCCCATTTAAAAATCTGAAAATAAGCAGTTTTGTAAAGCCAAAGTGTATTCCTTTCTGGGCCAAATTTCTATTTGACAGCTGAAGTATGCGATTAATGGGCTGCCTCAAACCATAATTACAGAGCCAAAATAAAAATTACCCTCCTTTAGATTGTACATGGAGAACACTGGCTATCTGCTTCACATTAAGGAGCTGGTTTAATATGATCCCTCTTATTTAAGAAACACATACTCTACTGAGCCAAAAAGGACACGTTTTCTTCTACAGGAAGAACGTATCATTAATAAACAATTACAATAAATTATGTAACACTGGGTAAGGCTGGTGGCAGGGGGCAAGGGACACTATATTCTTAGAAAAAAACATAGGGCTGCTGGGCACAGTAGGTCACGCTTGTAATCACAGCATTTCAGGAGGCCGAAGCGGGTGGATCATGAGGTCAGGAGTTCAAGACCAGCCTGGCCAAGATGGTGAAACCCCGTCTCTACTAAAAATACAAAAATTAGCCGGACGTGTTGGCGGGCGCCTGTAATCACAGCTACTCAGGAGGCTGAGGCAGGAGAATTGTATGAACCTGGGAGGCGGAGGTTGCAGTGAGCCAAGATTGCGCCACTGCACTCCAGCCTGGGCAACAGAGGGAGACTACATTTCAAAAAGAAAAAAAACATCGAGTCACCAAGGCATTCAAAATGAACCTTAAACAGAGGTATTAATATGTAAATATTACAATTTCCACTTAGGAAAAAAAATCATATTATTGCTAGGCCAGCACACTCAAAAGCAATAATGTCATGAAAACACATGCCCTTGTGTGATTTGGCAGAACAGGCTGCTCCCTGAACACAATGGGCCTTTTTATGAAGTGGATCCCTTCATCCCTGGCATTTTATACAAACAAAACAAAAGAGACAGAAAAAGAAGGAAACATGACACTAGTACCAGTCTTCAGTTTGAACTCCATCACAGAGAAGTAGAAGACCTAAAAGACATGTTAGAAAAGTAAAAGACATTATTTAACCAAAATGAAAGCAAGATAGACTGAGAGGAAGAGAACTATATAGCAAGGCTGCCTCTTTTGTTTAATTATATCAAAGGGCAACAGAGCCCTCTAGTGGAAAAAATAAAAATATATAAAGACGTTTCTGCTTTTAGATTAAAGAAAATATGTAGAACACCCCTGGGCACGGTGGCTAATGTCTGTAATCCCAGCACTTTGGGAGGCCAAGGTGGGCAGATCACTTGAGTTCAGGAGTTCAAGACTAGCTTGGCCAACACGGTGAAACCCTGTCTCTACTAAAAATACAAAAATTAGCCGGGCATGGTGGCTCACACCTGTAATCCCAGCTATTCAGGCAGCTGAGGCAGGAGAATCACTTGAACCCGGGAGGTGGAGGTTGCAGTGAGCTGAGATCACACCACTGCACTACAGCCTGGGTGACAGAGCAAGACACAGTTTCAAAAAAAGAAAAAAAAAGTAATATACCATCTTCCATTACAATTCTTACTATGCCACTATATGATGTAAAAGCAAAAGATCAAATTATTTTAATTGGGTTTTAAGTAAAACAATTTCCAAGTTTTCAAGCTTGATGTAACACTACAAAACCTCAAGTAGAACAAAAATCTATTATTAAAATTTTTTAATTATGAGTTTGAACCACTTTGTCATTAAACAGTGGTTTGTATGGCCCTCATTTGTTATGCTGACACTATAAAAAAGTAATTAAAATCTAAACCTACATGCAAGCATGAAATTCAACTGATGACCGCATGTGACAACAAAGTTTCAGTTGAGATCTAATCAGGTTCACACAGACAGTAGCCCCCCCTTATCCTCGGGAGATGCATTCCAAGACCCACAGTGATGCCTGAAAACTGGATAGTACCAAACCCTATGTATTCCATGCTTTCACCTATACATACATACCGAGGACAAATTTTAATTTATAAATTAGACACAGTCAGAAATCAACAATAATAATAAAATAGAACTATAACAACATACTGTATAAAAGTTATGTAAATGTGGTCTCTCATACTGTCTCTCTCTCAAAATAAGTATTTTCAGATGCCTGTTGACCTCAGGTAACTGAAATCTCAAAAAGCGAAACACTGGCCAGGCCCAGCGGTTCACACCTGTAATCCCAGCATTTGGGGAGGCTGAGGCAGGCAGATTGCCTGAGGTCAGGAGTTCGAGACCTGTATGAACAGCATGGCGAAACCCTTTCTCTACTAAAACGTAAAATTAGCTGGGCGTGGCGGTGTGCACCTGTAATTCCAGCTACTCAGGAGGCTGAGACATGAGAATCACTAGCACCTGGGAGGCAAATGTTGCACTGAGCCGAGATCATGCCACTGTACTCCAGCCTGGGCGACAGACTAAGACTCTGTCTCAAAAAAAAAGAAAAAAAAAAAAAGTGAAATACCACCTATAAGGGGGGACTACTGTATACATGATTACAAACCTATTTTAAAAATATATATAACATACACACATCCCTATTATTTTACGTGAGATTACCAAATATGAGATGAAGCTCATTAGAATGTTTTAAATTGGTCTCTTCTTTTAGATATTTACTTCTCAAAAACTTTGATCATGTGATTTCCATGTACATTCAATGTCCAATAATATTTCAGTGTAAAATGGTTAAGTCATAAGGTACTCATTCTCAATTTTTATATAATGTCATTTAAGAACTTTGTCTAATATTGTCAAGAATTTCCATAGTTCCTTAGAACAAAGTAACTTCAAAATAATTTTACTTACAATACCTGGGTATAATTTGGCATAAGAGAATAGTAGACACAAATGTTTTTAATTTAAAATGGAGTTTCAATGCCCAAAAGGTTATTTCGATTATTTCAGAATATTTTTCTTTCCTTAATGAGCACCAGGTTCTTAAAAAGATAAATGCCAAGATCCCACTGGTTTAAGTCTTGTCAACAATCCGAAAGGAAACTAATCAGGCATTTCAAGATCCCAAGTGTAATGATTTCATATGAGTATGTTTTACCCAAGAAAATGACTAAATGTAAGTTAGCCATGGCCTCAGATTTATGGGGCCTTTTGGAATAACTGAGAATTAAAAAAAAAACATCAGTGGCACGGTTAAGGCTCAAAGGCAAAATGCAGTAACATTTAGGCACGGAAAAGAAAACAAAGCAAAGGTGTAAAGGAAGCTGGTGTAGTCCATAATTGGGAAGTGTGGATTTAAAATATTAGGAATGAATACCCTTTTCTACATGAAGAAAAAGCAATTTTCTTGTATTCGTGTAGAACTGGTAGAATGTGCACCAGATATGAATTCATCATGGTGAAGATTTGTAGGATCAAAGAGTACGGCAACTACAGTTCACACTGTAATGTCAACACAAGATTTAGAAACAAGACCCTAAGTTTTAAAAAGTAGGCTCTGTAAGCTAAGACAATCAATTTCAACATTACACTATAATTACATTTTGGGATTCCCTGCATGAAATTTTTATACCTTCATTTTGTTTCAAGGAAAACAAATTGGGGAGTGAGCGATACCTTGAGCACGTACTTTTTATACCCCAAAATATATACATTTTGATATGTAACTAGGCATATGTATAGGTCCACGTAATAAACCTTAAAGAGGTGATTTTGTGACATAAATACCAACAGAAAATTCAAGTGTCGGTCCCAAAATATATTTCACTGGTATTTACCAACGTGGCCAGCTTGTATTTGTTTGGAGGAAAAAAAAGTTTTGTTTCTGTTAATGGGTCCTTTGGTTCAAAAATTGAAACCGGCCGGGCGCGGTGGCTCAAGCCTGTAATCCCAGCACTTTGGGAGGCCGAGACGGGCGGATCACGAGGTCAGGAGATCGAGACCATCCTGGCTAACACAGTGAAACCCCGTCTCTACTAAAAAATACAAAAAAATAGCCGGGCGAGGTGGCGGGCGCCTGTAGTCCCAGCTACTCGGGAGGCTGAGGCAGGAGAATGGCGCAAACTCGGGAGGCGGAGTTTGCAGTGAGCTGAGATTCGGCCACTGCACTACAGCCTGGGCGACAGCGCGAGACTCCCTCTCAAAAAAAAAAAAAAAAAAAAAAAATTGAAACCAAGCTAGGCTATTCTAGCTCTAGAGTCACAACATATGATGCAGCCCAGCGTTCGAAAGGTTCGCAAAGTGAAAGAAACTTTTCATCTAGACCAAACTCTGAAAAAAATTTTAAAAATCAAGTTTTAGCCACTGCTGGTTTAGGAGTGAAAGTTAAGAAGTTTTATCATCATTACCACAGAAGATTAGACAGAAAATATCTAATTTGTTCATACTTGTTAATAGCATCTGGGCACAATGGCTCACACCAGTAATCTCAGTACTTTGGGAGGCTGACGTGGGAGGATCACTTGAACCCAGGAGTTCGAGACCAACACCTGGGCAACATAGTGAGACTCCATCTCAAATATTTAAAAAAAAAAAAAAAAATTTAATGGGTGTCTAACAAACCCTGGATGTCACTCCTTAAATACGATAATAAACCTGTCTGCTTACAGAAAATAATTTGCATGAGTTCCAACAAACATCTAGCTAATTAAGACGATGAACAGAGTAGGTGGTCCCACATTTAGGCATCCAACTAATCCCTCATTAGAAGGATCCTGCCTTTGATGAGCAACATGTCAGCCTGCAGGTAGCAGGGGGCAGCATTTTATACTAAAGTATTTATATGCATAGCCAAATTAGCTGACTGATGGGCTGTGTCTAAAAACGAAGCAGGGACCTTCCTCAATGGGAAACTCCCTCGCCTAAAAAAATTCCCTTTCCTAACACTTCCCAGCATTTGCATGTAATGTTCACCGTGCTGAAGGCATTTCCGTTGCTTTTACCAAATCAGAGCCATCAAGCTGCTAACTCCAAAGAGCTGTAAAACACCCGGCCCTTCCTGCTCAGTCTATGTTGAACACAAACAGAAATGAATTCCTCCCTTGTCTCTACTGGTTAGCATTCAGGACTGCGGGATTCCGGGCCTCTTGATCTCCTAGCGGAAGCTCTGGGTGAAGAGATGCCTTCCCCCTGGATACTGAGATGCTGATCTCCACAGAGAGAGGTCCACAAGCTACAGCTTTCAATCTACAAAGTTCTTCAGGTTCAGAAAGCTGGTTAAACAAAGGTCAAGGAGAGAAGAGTGTTAGTTTCTGAGGAGGCAACATTCTAATCCTTGCAACTCCCTAAAAAAAGCTGCAGCTCCCAAAAAACAAGGGGGTTTGAGGCAAGGGGCACAGGAGATACAGGACACTGGTGCAACGTCCCCAGCAGTTACATACAATGTGCTGCCACAGTCTTCCTGTGGCCTGGGGCATCCCATGTGCCTAAATTTCATCTAAGCTGTGGCTCATTTACAGACTGTTGGGGTGATATCACTTTGAATGAACTGGATTATCTAATACAGGAGTCGGCACTTGTTTTCTGGGAAAGACCAAGGAGTAAATATTCACGGTTTTGCGAGCCATAAGATCTCTGCCATAATTGGGTGACTCTTCTAGTAACATGCAAACGGCCATATTATTTTGGAATAACTGAATACACACAAACAGTAGTTCAATACTATAGCAATGGGAATAAATGGGCATGGCTGTGTTCCAAAAAAATTTTACTTACAAAGTCAGGCAGTGGGTCAGAGTTAGCCCAGAGATCGTAGTTTGTTCAGCCCCAATCTAGACAGCTCAATCCAGTCAACAGCAGTAATACCTGCCTATAAACCTTAATTATAACACCAAGGACTTCATGAACCCAAAATGCTTTATTCTGACATTTCCTCCAAATCCTTTTATCTGTCAGAATCACTGATTTTTTAGATGAACTAAGAATCCCTCCAATTGCCTTAGTAACATCAGTCACAAAAACTCAAAATACAGCTCCGTATCACTTACAACTGCGAGAGGAAAATGATACAAGACACAGTCTGCTCAGAGGCCACTTCAAAGGGGGCACAGCTCCAGTGCAACCCTGAAATCTGGCAAGGGAGGGATGTCCCCTTCCATATCAGTGAGATCCTCACCAGTGGCAATTCCAACAAAGCAGTGTCATGTGGGGCATTAAAAAAAAAAGAAAGCAAGAACCACTGGAAATACTAGATTTGTAAATCGGCTTTTGTAAGGCAAATTAGATATCTATGTTTTTATTATGGAGTCACCACTTCCAAAATAAATCCTGTTATGTTTTGTTTCAGCCCACTCTGCCTTAGAGAAAACGTACATTCACAAGGTTAAAGATTCCACAGTTTATCCAAAGAAAACAGGCTCCCTTGAGTGGACAAAGGAAAGGGACCACCACCAGCACCATTACAGTTTAGACAGAAGATGACTCCTGAATGCCCCAGAAGTCTTGGAAGTAAAGATGCCCAATTCATTCACTCAGCATTCAGCTATTTCATTTGAAATAAGCGGAACTGAAGTAGTGATAGCAATTTACAAATTGGCGTGTTTCATAGCTTAGTAGAAGGACTTTAGCTAGAAGCCACAGCCTACTTGGGCAAGGACACTTTCTAAGGCAGCCACACAAGATATAAAAGCTAACTTAGCAAAGCCATGTGCCTCTCTGCAGCCTCTTCCTTTCTTCAGGCCTGATACCACTGCTGCAGGGTGAAAGTGACTGGTGAGTTTTTGATTGCATGGAACTTGCAGTACGATATTATTTCAAAAATTCAGAATAAAAACGTTCGCCACTCACCTAGATGTATGCTTCCCAAAAGTGGAGGGGAATGGGGTGAGGTGACAGTGTTAAAGGCCATTCCTGTGGAAGGTGACAGCTGGGGAAAGAGCTGTGGGCACTTGAATAGGAAAGTCTGGTCTCCCTAAGACCTTGTGCGACATCTGTTCCGTCCTGAGCATTACAATTTGCCACAACCTCCAACTGGACCGCAGACACCTCCTGCGGTGTCCGCAAAATGAACCATAGGTATCAGGAAGGAAGAGTCTTAGGGGGAAGTGGGAGCTGTGAAGATGCACAAAGAGTTTTTGGCTTTACTCCAACATGTGAGGGCCATTCTCAACAACCACAAACTTATTCTCAATGCTTCAGAATCTCCTCCTCTCCGCCAAGACTTATGTATCTAACTAGGTATCACCCTTTAAATATTCTGAACCCACTCTGTCAGTCCTGGATTACAATGTCGTAGGTCTGCTGTTGCAAATCTTTGAAAGAGCATTAGCTCTATTTGAGAGTCTGCTATGTAACTGTAATGTCACATGGAGCAGTTGGAACACTTAACACAAAAAATAATCAGCAGTCACATATCTTACTCATTAGAGAAAAACAGTCTAGCTAGAAGATTAAGAGAATAAGATCTTTAAAGTCTCTGGTTAACTTGTTAAATTTTTAAAAGAGACATTTTTAAGTCCTTAAGTTCTTTTTTCTTAATTATTCCACAAGTGTATGGGTCCACACATTCACCCTAACAGTAGTTAATATGATCAACAAAATGTATTGCTTCTTGGATTGCGGATGCAGCCACTGTTTTTAATATTACATCATCAGTTTTGACTTCAATGACAATTATATAAAATTTACTCCAATGTAGGGACTGAACATATTTGGAGCCCAGGATGAGGTATGAGAGGTGATTTTAAATAAATCCCTTTCAATTCTTAAAAAAAATTCCCATTTGCTTCTTCACCTTCGTAGGCAAGTACAGTCAAAAATTCTCGGCTCGGATGGCAGCCTGTTAGATTTCAGACCTTGTACGACACAATAATTGACCCTTGAACAATGTATTTTTACCTCCTGTGCTTCCCTAATCATTCCAGAAAATATTTCTGGAGCTTCAAGGAATTGTTCAAAATTAAGAAAGAAGTGCAGATGGTTAATGGGTACAAAAAAGAAAGAAAGAATAAGACCTACTATTTGACAGCACAACAAGGTGACTATAGTTAATAACTTAGTTGTACATTTCAAAATATCTGAAAGGGTATAATTGAATTGTTTATAACTCAAAGGATAAATTATTGAGGGGATGGGTACCCCATTCTCCATGATGTGATTATTTCACATTGCATCCCTGTATCAAAACATCTCATGAACCCCATAAATATCGACACCTTTATATACCCACAGAAAACAAAAATAAAAACAAAATTAACAAACAAATGAGTACAGGAGACCATCAAGGGGGCAGTGTAGGGACTGGGAGGGACCAAAAGGACAGAGAAAACTTGACAAAAGACAGCCAAATGCAATGTTTTCTATGTCGACAAATCTGAAGATGCATATCTACACTCAAAGTAGGTTGTTCTCACTGAGTCAGATACTTATGTAAATATACAAAAGCAAAATCAGAATAAAAACCTATGAAGAGTTACGGTTTGCTTCTGCCTTGCTCCTGTCTCCTTAACAGTCCATCATATCGAAGCAAGGATACCCTCTGGAGCCATCTACCCATGATGGCCTCTGTGGGTAAACACTGGCAATTAAGAGGGTTAATTTAGAGGTGAAGACAGGAACTCATTCTCCAATTTTATAGAGAAATAAGATCCTGTGCCCAAAGAAAATGATATGCTCAGTGACCAGTCGAAACCTGTACTATCCTTTGTTCCAAAGACATAATACCTTGTTGCTCCCCGTATTCTATTACCAATCAATTTTGGTTTGAATAACTCAGGTAATTGGAATATGCCCGTACACCATGCGGACCAGGTCAAAAACTCTTAAGACGGAGCCTGTTGTCTCTTATCCCTGAATACCAAAATAGCCACAGTCTTTTGCTGAGTGTTCAGCTTTGGGAGACTTCAAGGTCAGCCCCTACATAGGCTTCCATGACAACATTAGCATTTAAAAAGAGGTGGTGATGTTAATGAAATGATAGCTGAAAAGGATAAAACTCATGTTTAAATCAGAGAACCACTATACAAAATTCCATTATAGTGAGATCTAAGTGGATTTCATTATAGCAGTCCCAAAGATAAATAAATAAGTGAACAGCCTACCTATTCCTGAATTAGCTCCAGTGACCACAACCACTTTGCCAGTGAAATCCCGGCCCTGGAGAATCTCCATGGCAGTGGTGCTGCCGTCGTATCTCTGCTGGGTGGTTGGTTTTGTTGGATTATCATCCACAGTAAATGCCAGTCTTGGGTCCACGTAGGTAGTTCTTTTGTTGATATGGCTGCCCAGAAAAGGAGCAAGCAGTGAACCCACAGCAACGAACACAGGCATTTATAAATACAACACAATCTTACACTTTAGGCAAACCCCAGTTTTCATAGCCCAAAACGCTTATTCCTTAAACCTGAAAAGAACTGGGGCCCACTGAATCTAACTTCCGGCCTCCAGAAGGATCACATTTCTGCCAAAAAAGATAGTCATCAAACCCTTCCTTCAGAACTGCCAAGAACATATGCTGTAAAATACAATAACTATTGCCATGTATCCTTAGATCTCAAAAAAGGCTTCTTGAGAAGGCTTTGGGTTTTTATCTAATTCATGTAAATGCAGCTGTAAGATCTGCCAGCCACTCTTTTCAGTAGATTTCAGTTAAATCTCTCAGCCCTGTGCAAGGGTCTAAAGACGTAGAGAAGTAGAAAACTCAAAATGGAAGTCTTAGTTGTAAATAAGAAACCTGCCGACTAATAAAATTCTAACGATTTTCATTTGAAGGCTCTGCACTCATACCTTCTACGAGCACTCATTTTGATTTGGAACTGATTTAAATCTTGTAGAAACGGTATTAAAATATACTGGAGGCTGGACACAGTGGCTCACACCTGTAATCTCAGCAATTTGGGAGGCCAAGGCAAGAGAATCACTCGAGCCCAGGAGTTCAAGACCAGCCTGGGCAACATAGTGAGACTTCGTCTCTACAAAAACTAAACAAAATTTCAAGTGTGACAGCACATGCCTGTAGTCCCAGCTACTCGGGAGGCTGAGGTGGGAGGATGATCACGTGAGCCCTTGCTTACTCCTCTAGATTAGACCAGGAGCTGGCCAAATCTGGCCCACTGCCTGTTTTTGTAAATAAAGTTTTATTGGAACACAACAATGGCCATCACTGGTATATTGTGTATAGCTGCTTTAGCAATACAAAGGCAGAGTTGAATCACTGCAACAGAAACCCTATGGCCTCCAAATCCTAAAACATATTATCTAGCCCTTTACTGACAAAGTAGACAGCCCCTGCTCTAGCGAGGTGGCTCTCAAGCTAGGGAGCATCAGAATCCCCTGAAGGACTTATTAGAGCGCAGACTGCCAGCCCCACCCCGGTGCTGGTTCAGTAGGTCTGGGGTGGGGGCCCAGGAAGGTACATTTTTAATGAATTCCCAGGTGATATTAATGCTGCTGGTCCAGGAACCGTGCCTGAGAACTGCTGCTCTTGGTTGATTAATACCCATTTCAGGGAGTAACTTTCCAAGCGTGAATGCAAAGGCACACAGTGCACAGGGGAAAACTGATCTGACTACATAATTTAAGACATTCGGCCAGGTGTGGTGGCTCATGCCTGTAATCCCAATGCTTTGAGAAGCCAAAGCAGGAGGATCACTGGAGGCCAGAAGTTCAAGACCAGGCTAGGCAACATACTGAGCCTCAGTCTCTACAAAAAAAGGTATTTAAAAATTAGTTGGGCACGGTGGTATGGGCCTGGAGTCCCAGCTCCTCAGGAGGCTGAGGCAGGAGGCTCACTTGAGTCCAGGAGGTTGAGGCTGCAGCAAGCTGTTACTGTCACTGTACGTCAGCCCTGGATAACACAGCAAGACCCAGTTTGAAAACAAAAAAAAACAAAACACACACACACACAAAAGAAAGCTTGGGAAAAAAAAAACGTTTCCAACATATAACCCATGCGTTGATATCCTCAATTAACTGAGGGGGAAAAAAACTTTCACAAGTTAGGGGAAAAGCCTTTTAACAAATAACAGGCACTCCCACCTATCCAACTGCTAGGCAGCCTTGTCCTGGGGCTGCCTATGGCGGCCTGAGAGACTCCTCTCAAACAAGCCTTGGCCCATTTGCTCTCAATATTAGTTGTGCACCAAAAGTTCACCAGGTTTGCTCAAAAAACACGTATGTCATTTGAACTTGTTACTGTAACTACATTATTTAGCAAGCTAGTATTACACGAACTGATAACATGGGAGGTGAAAAATAGTGTCACTGGTTATCTATGAAAATGTGGTTGAATGTTTTGGAGAGCCTCAAAGACAAGCAGCTAAAAAAAAATTTTGGTTCAATCAACTGCAGTGAAAATGCTAGGAAAAAACCATAAAAGTCCCAAATGATGTAGCAATCAGATTCTTTGAAAATACTGTGTTTGCTCAACCCTAAGGTGAAAGTAGAAATTGTAGATGTTATGTTACAGGTGTGCTTGGGGAAGGAAGACAACACTGGATCCTTGCAGCGAACTCAAACTCAAAGAGCAGGGCTGGCCCGACCCCTAAATGTTGGTGTACTTGAATCAAAACACTAAAACGTTTATGTTACATTCATAACTTAAAAAAAAAAAATCCTGCTTAAATCAACTTCTATTAACCAACCAATCCTAATCCTGTCAAAGACTACTCAAGCTTCTAATTTAAATGTCAGCAGTCGTGAAACATTCATTCCTCTCTTAACTACAGTGGTCAAGAATACAGTCCCTGGAGCAGGTGCTGGGCTCAAAGCCTGGCTGTGCTACTTCTTTACTGTAGAATCCTTACCAAGTCACCTACCCCCTCAAGTCTGTGTCACTGGCAGTAAGCTAGCGATAATAACAATACTACGTCTCAGGGCACCGGGGGGATCGAATGACCTAATGCTACAGACACAAGATGATTAGAATCAGGCCTGGCTCATGCTGTATGTTGGACAGGCGGTTACTATTGCTGCGTGATACTGGAATTTATCCTGAAGACACAATCAGAGAGGTGAAAAAGTCTTACAGATAAGGATGTTCACTCAACACATTATTTATAACTATAGGTTCTCAATAAAAGGAATTTAGCATTAAAGTCCAGTAGGCAATTTGATAAATTATAGTATATCTGTACAAAATAATAACTCCAGAGCTGCTAAATAGCATCTTTTTGAAAAACAGATAAGGATACAAGAAAATGCTCACAATATATTATGTAGAAAAAGCAGGTTACTAAACAGCCCACACAGGGCATTCTTTTTCTTTTTTTGAGATGGAGTCTCATCCTGTCACCCAGGCTGGAGTGCAGTGGCGCAATCTCAGCTCGCTGCAACCTCTGCCTCCCAGGTTCAAGTGATTCTCCCGCCTCACCCTCCCAAGTAGGTGGGACTACAGGCGCGTGCCACCACACCCAGCTAATTTTTGTATTTTTAGTAGAGATGGGGTTTCGCCGTGTTGGCCAGAATGGTCTCGATCTCTTGACCTCGTGATCCGTCCACTTTGGCCTCCCAAAGTGCTGGGATTACAGGCATGAGCCACTGTACCAGGCCTCTTTACTTTTTTTTTAAAGGATGCATGTGCATCGAAAATAGAAGAATAAATCCAGAGATGTTAAAAGTAGTTACTTCTGCTAAGATTACAGATCCATACTATTCTACTTTGTATTTTTCTACAGTTACTGTGTATTAGTTTTATAATTAAAAATGCCTATTAAAAAGCAAAATAGCTGAGAGTGGTTTCTTTGTAGATACTTACTCAACAAAAAACACTTGTCCGTTCTCATCAGTTTCTTGTTCCCATCCGTATGGCAAATCTGAAACACAAGAAAGACAGGTCTACAGGTGCCAGGGAGAAGTAAAGACAATTCCCGGGTCAGGAAGGGGAGGAGCCCTCCAGGCCCCGCCCCAAGCCTGTCCCTCCCACCCAACAGCTGTCACATCAACTGGCTTCAGTCACATGTTCCAACTGCGGCAGCTGCAGAAGGCCCCTGATCCCACCTGGGCTCCACATTTTTGCCTCTTGCTTTGAAGAAAACCTATTTTATGCCTGATCACTCTATAAACCTTACTGGTTGCACCAATCAATGGGAATTCTCCCTTGAATGGGCTCACAGAATATACCTACGTGCAGGGCAGGCAACCAACGTCATTCATACGCTGACTTGTGATGCCTCGCATGATATTAGACGGCATTGCCATTTTTTCTCATGTGTACACGTTGACGCTTCAACTAGACCCTAAACCTCTTAAGGGCAGGAATCTTCTCAAACTTTTTTTTAAGATGGGGTCTCACTATGTTGTCCAGGCCCATCTCAAACTCCTGGGCACAAGTGATCCTCCCATCTCTGCCTCCAAAACTGCTGGGATCATAGGCACAAGTCACCTCGCCTGGTTCCTTCTTATACTTCCATTCTGTGGATCACACACTAGCTCAGAATCACCTAGAAGTCATGGTAATCTTTACGAAATTCCCAAATACTTACATATTTAATTCCATAGCATAGCCAAGAACAAATTTATAAACACTGCAACTATAGGAAAACATCATACACTGTGAATCAAAGCCCTCAATTATTTTTATTGTGTTTTCTGTTGTTGTTTTTGCTATTTTTCAGACAGCATTTCACTCTTTCACCGAGGCTGGAGCGCAGTGGTATGATCTTGGCTCACTGAAACCTCCGCCTCCTGGGTTTGAGAGCGTCCTATTCCTCAGCCTCCGAAGTAGCTGGAATTATAGGCGCGCGCCACCATGCCCAGCTAATTTTTGTATTTTTAGAAGAGATGCGGTTTCAACATATTGGCCAGGCTGGTCTCGAACTCCTGACCTCAGGTGATCTACCCGCCTCGGCCTCCCAAAGTGCTGGGATTACAGGCGTGACCCATCATGTCCGGCCATTTTGGTACTTTAAGACCAGTAAGAAATCATCCTCACTCCACCCTGCGATCTCATCTTCTTCTTCTGCCAAATCCCATAAGCTCCTCAGAGTGGGAATCCGGTTTTCTCTACCAGACAGCCCTCCCAAAAACACACCATAACCTGTCACCTCTCTGCCGGTGACATTTTCCCCGTCTACTTCATGCTTCAATCAAGATCCTTTGACAACAACATACAAACCTCCTGCCACTCGTTTTCTTTTTCCAGTTTTTGGATGTTCCCACTGAGTCTTCTCCTCGGTGTGACTGTTAAAAAAAAAAATAAATAAAAATTAACTCTTCTAAAAAGTAATCAATTGTATTACCTTTTTTTCTCTCCCAGATAATACTCTCTCTTAAGAATAGTAAAAACAGACATTCAGAGACGGCATGGGCAGAATATAAATGTCACTGTTTACATCAGGTCAAATTCCTCATCTTAGAAGCAGCAGCAGCCCTGTAGAAATTTCCCGACAGCCTGCCTTTAGAAGCCAGATATAAGGAAGAAGTGAGGGAAGAAGAAGAAAGAGGACTGTGACCCCAGCTACGGGGTCAACTTTAGGGGCTTGCTGAATCACTCAAAGTATCTAGAGGCAGTTGGGCGCGGTGGCTGACGCTGTAATTTCAGCACTTTGGGAGCCCTAGCGGAGCAGATCACGAGGTCAGGAGATCGAGATCATCCTGGCCAACATGGTGAAACCCCGTCTCTACCAAAAATACAAAAATTAGGTGGGCACGGTGGCACACACCTGTAGTCCCAGCTACTTGGGAGGTTGAGGCAGGCGAATTGCTTGAATCGGGGAGGCAGAGGTTGCAGTGAGCCTAGATCACACCGCTGCACTCCAGCCTGGCGAAAGAGCGAGACTCTGTCTCAAATAAATAAATAAATAAATAAATAAATCTAGAGGCATTTTGCTCTGTATTTGTTTTAGTTTTATTCCAGGATGTAGCGACAAAATTCATAATATCTAATGTATATAATCTCTTAAAATGTTTACTTATTTATTTGTATTTCTTTTTAAAGAATCAGGGTCTCACTATGTTGCCCAGGCTGGACTGGAACTCCTGGACTCAAGTGATCCTCCTATTTCAGCCTCTTCAGTGGCTGGGACTAGAAGCCACTTGTCCAGCTAAAATGTTTACCCTTTCCGCAGATGTAACTTCAAAGTGTTTCATTAAGCACTGGTTCCTAACTGGTCCCAAGAGGTAGTTAAGAGATGGAGTAAGACAGCCCCATAAGTCACATAACTGTGCGCTGTGCACCTCTGGCCACGCGACCCTGTGCCTTAATCTCCATTCCCTCACCCGCAAAATAGATATAATCCTAGCACTCATCTTGAGGGCTGCTATATAAGAATATTGTATATCCAGGGTTTCACATAGCACCTGGCATACAAAAAGCTCTGGGAAATGTAAGCTGTTACTGTGAACAAATCAGTTACATAAACTAGTCTGATTTTTGCGTCAAACTTAACATTTCACCTCAGACCACCACCCAAAGTTATAATTAAAATAGTAGGCCAATAACTAGAAACACGTGTCACCAGGTAAGAAGGAATCCAGGAAAACATACAATTACTTCATCAGGGAAAAAGCCAGGTGCTACAAGAGGCATTCAAAGGGTAGGTTGGGTTCCCTAAAAGTTTACCTACTCAAGCCAACACAGACAGTTATATTTTTAAAACAGCAACATCTATCTAGGTGATAGGACATGAACATTCTTTCCCTGTCAATTACTTTAAAGAAAATAAATACAGAGAGCATGAATTTTCTAAAAAAATTCTACAACTTGCAGGCAAGGTCTTTTTATGAACTGCTGGCTTCTGGTCTGTCTTGACAAAGTCTTGGCAGCTGGGTCTCTGTCAGGGTGCAGGAACGCCTCACTCAGCATGTTGAAGACTGAGCAAACCGTGCTAGCTGAGTCCAGGCAGCGTCCTCAGCGCTGCCACCTCACAGAGCTGCTGAGAAGGTGAGACACGCGACACCTGTGACAGTGCTTGGAGAATTAAACCCTTGTACCAGCTACGGTATCAGTAGCAAAGACAAACTCCTACTTTGTACATCAACCACCATCCCA
>NW_012103920.1:5405286-5430612 GCF_000951045.1 Mandrillus leucophaeus
GGGAATCCAGGCATGTGCCACTGCACCCAGATCACATCATTCTCTGTTGTGGGGTTGTCTTGGGCACCACTGGCCTCTGCCCATCAGATGCCAATACCCCAGTCCCATAGCTGTGGCAAAAGAAAGCGTCTCCAGACATTGCCAACCGTCCCCTGCAGAACACAACCATCCCTGGGGAGGAACCCAGAACCAGCTGAAGCAGAGACAGTAATTTGGTCGTGAAGATTCTGGAGGCTGACTGCCCGTTTTCTGGGTCTCCCATACGCCAGCCACTCTGCCCTTGAAGAAGTCATTTAATCCCATGCCTCAGTTTCCTCAACAGTTTAGATGGGGACAATAACAGCACCTACTTCTCGGGGTTATAGAGTTAACACAGGAAGAACTAAGAACTGTACCTTTCAGCAGAAGACTTATTTTTCATAAATATAAAAATTAAGTAAAAGGTGTTTTTAATTATAACCTTAAATGACTTTTTAATGAAGAGAAAATTAGAACACATGTCCCCTAAGTGTTCTCCTATTCTCCTTTAAATAAAAGCCAACTTTGATTTTTTATTTTTTCAATAAGCTTGCCATTTAAAGAGATGATTAATAGTCATCTAAACTTAAACCAAAGGATTCAAAATTAAGTGAACATCATATTACGTGAATACCACACTTCCACGCATGGGGTGTTTTCTGTTATTTTTTTATTTTTTTTTTAGACAGGGTCTCATTCTGTGGCCCAGGCTAGAGTACAGTGACACAACCATAGCCCACCGCAGCCTCGAGCTTCTGGGCTCAAGCAATCCTCCCACCTTGGCCTCCCACCATGTCCCGCCTACAGGGTGTGTGTCTGTGTTCTGAACACAGTGTAAGTTAACAGGGAGATCTAGAGTTGACAGTGAGGACAGCCAGCCCTGTGGACGCAGGAGACACGGAGGCCTCTGACTGCCAAAAGGCCTGAGCTTCACAATGAGGACAGGGAATGGCAAACAAGGACGGTTCTGACACTGAGACCTTGTCCCTCCCTCCCCATGTCCCACGAAGGGGCTGCTCTGAGACTGTTAGGGGAGAGGGGTAGAAGAAAGGCCCACCAGCACTCTCAGGTCTCTGGTCTCCCCCGACCCCATCCCTGGGAGCCAGCCTGGTGGGCTTTGGAGCCCTAAGACACGTGTGCCTTTGAGACATACAAGTGAACCATGGGGCAGGTGGGAAACCAGGAGAGGCCAACAGCAGCCACACAAGACCAGGCTCCACCAGACGCCGAGGTCTCAGTGGGAGCTACAGCCTCTCTCCCTGGCCGTGGCCCTGCTACACGAGGGGAAACAATATGGAAAAGAAATGACTCACACAGCAGCCTCCTAGAAAGCACATCCGCAAAGTCTCCCCAACCCCAAGAGAAAAACCAGCGTCACTTCCAGAGTCAGGAAGGAAAAGGGGTTGGAACGAGCACAAAAATTTAAACAGAAAAGGGCCAGGATGCTCACAGATCAGGAGAGATCAAGGGAAGGTGGGGTTGGGATGGATCAGAGGCATCCTAACCTAACACTCAAAGAACTTCAGCCTTTCAGCCCTGACACCCAGAGAACTGAGGGCTGGCAGGGATGGACAGAAGGTCCAGAGAGATGAGTCCTCCAGCTGGGAGCCAGCCAAGCCCTGGCATCTCAGCTGGTATAAACAATAAACAGCTAATGCATGTAGGGCTGAATGCCGAGGTGATGGGTTGACAGGTGCAGCAAGCCACCATGGCACATCCTGCACATGTATCCCGGAATTTTAAATTAAATTTAAAAAAAAAAAATAGAGTCCGAAAGGCCAGCTTGAGACCTAAGACAGTAGTCGGGGGGCTGGAGGAAGAGCTTTTGGAAACCATGTATGCACCCGAGCGCCCTGGCCATGGGACACACAGGAAGAAAGCAGATGGGAGAAAGGCCAAGCAGCAGGAAGGCAGGCACAGGAGGCACGCAGGACAAGCGGGAGCAAGGGAGCCCCAGGGCCCTGGCGCCAGCATCCAGGGCACGCCTGCAGGGAAGCAGAAGCACCTCTGTGGCTGAGTGGCAAAGGAGGAGACGCCCCACAGAGCCAGAGGCAGAGGTGGGCTCAGGAAGCCGGAAGGGGGTCATGTGCATCTCTGTACTCTGAGGCCCAGTGCACCGCCCATCCACCCATAGAAGCCCGCGGCTGACCTTCCTGAGATGATTCATTTACTCATCCCACAGGGGTTCATCTTACAGCTTCTGGGTGCCCAGCACCGGGGACGCGCAGATGAACAAGCTGCCCTCATGATGTCTGCAACCTGGGCAAGGGAGACAGGGCCAACGAGGAGGAGTACACAGCCAAGGCTGAGCACGAAGAAGCAGAGAAACAAGGTGACCAGTACAAGGTTGAGGGGACACCCAGTCAGGAAGCTGACATGTCTCTTGGGCAGTGACACGCAAGCTCGGCTCTGAAGGACGAAAAGGAACCCTTCCCGACAGACGTACAGGTGACAGGGACAGTAAGTGCCCGCTCAGGAGCTTGTCTCGACCCTGCAAAGGCTAATGGAGCTCTGCTGCTGCTGGAAAAGACCCTTTAATTCCCAAGAGCCAGAAATTCTTCCTGATGTCACAAGCCAAACGCCACTCTCCGGCTCTGCCAACAGAGCCCAAGCTTCTCCACAAGGCGCAGAACTCCTTGAACTGGGTCCTCCCTTCCCTGCCTTAACCTTCACATTCCTGGACCCTCACAAAGATCACGGGCCCCTGGACAGGCCATGCAGGGGCCTCTCCTCTCACTGTTCCCTCTACCTGAACTGCCCTCCTGCCCCACCCACTTCTACTTGCGCTCAAAACACCGCTCTGGGCTTGGTACAGAGCCTCAGGCCTGTGATTCCAGAGCTTCAGGAGGGAGGCTGGCTTGAGTTCAGGAGTTCAAACCAGCCTGGGCAACATGGTGAGACCCCATTTCCACAAAACATGTAATAATTAACTGGGTGTGGAGGCACACCCCTGTGGTCCCAGGTACCCAAGAGGCTGAGGCGGGAGGATCGCTTGAGCCCAGGAAGTCAAGGTTACTGTGAGTGTGCCACTATATTCCCTCACGTTCCCCCCCAATACCTACACACACCTCATGCCAGACACGCTGCTTCCCGGTATACACACTGCGTGGGGACGCTCCTACACATGTCACTGTGCCCTAATAAGACTGGGTCCTAAGGATGACAACTGGCTTTTACTTGCCTCGGTATAACCAGTGCCAGCAAAACGCCTGGCACATAATACCTCTGTGTGTCTTGAATGAACTCATCAGAACTTTGTTTTTCTTCTACCTTGCCACCAAAGGCAGCAGTGATTCACATCCTTGCATATATTAGAATCACCTGGGAGGGAAGATTTTTACAACCTACCAAGGGAGAGGGGCGAGGCCAAACCAATTAAATCAGAAACTCTGGGCTGGCGCAGTGGCTCCTGTCTGTAATCACAACACTTTGGGAGGCCGAGGTGGGCGGATCACTTGAGGCCAGGAGTTGGAGACCAGCCTGGCCAACAGGGCAAAATTAGCCAGGCGTGGTAGTGGGTGCCTGTAATCCCAGCTACTCGGGAGGCTGAGACACGAGAATCGCTTGAACTCGGCATTCAGAGGTTGCAGTGAGCCGGGATCGCACCACTGCACTCCAGTCTGGGCGCGAAGCGAGACTCTGTCTTTAAAAAAAAAAAAAAAAAAAAAAAAAAAAAAAAAAAAAAAAAAAAACAAACAAAAAAACCCTCTGGAAGTGGGGCCCAGAAAAAGCCACTTACAAAAAGTTTCCCAGGTGCTGAAAATCAGATTTACATCCATGTTTCTCAAAACCAGGTGATAATCCACCTCACCTGGAAAACTTAAAAAACAGACTCCCAGGGTTGAGAGTCTACTGCAGTAGGTTCTCTACGGAGACCCAAAACGTTTATTTAGAACATTTCCTACGTGATTCTAAGGTGCTGATATAAGACGCACTGTCATATCTGAAGAGCAATCAGGAAAGACAGTTAAGGAACAGAGAGTACCTACTGTGTGCTTTATGCACAGTGCCTGAACTGACCCTCACATCAACCCATTTTACACGTAAGAAGACCGAGATTAAACGTTCTTTCAATGGCCCAAGGTCACACAGTTAAAGATGAAGGCTTTGCTGTGGTTTCCAAAACTTTCCCACGGGACGATAGTGAGGCTATCTAGGACTTCTGCTAAAAAAAATACTCCTGGCTGGGCGCAGTGGCTCACGTCTGTAATCTCAGCAATTCTGGAGGCTGAGGCAGGTGGATTGCTTGAGCCCAGCAGTTCGAGACCAGCCTGGGCAACATGGTGCGACCCTAGTCTCTACAAATACTTAAATAAATAGTCGGGCATGGTAGTGCATGCCTGTAGTCCCAGCTACTCAGAAGGCTGAGATGACAGGATTGCCTGAACCCGGTAGGTAGAGGCTGCAGTGGGCTATGATGGCACCACTGCACTCCAGCTTGGGTGACTGAGCAATACCGGTCTGGAGAAAACAAAACAAAACTCCTAGCCCTGCAACCCAGAGCCTGCAGGAGGGAGCTGAGCACGTGCACTTTTTAAAATGTCTTTATTTTTTGGCGGGGATGAGGCCGTTTTGCCCTCGCCGCGCCGCGCAGTGCTGCATCCTGAACAGCAGAGGGCGCGCCGGGAAGCCGCCAGGTGACCCCCGCTGGACCCAGGGCCCACCAAGGGGGCCAGCCCCTCCTGGGAACCCTGGAGCCTTGAAACCCTGAAGCTCCTTAACAGTCACTTCCACTTTGCACGGCACTCGCTGCGCTGGAGTGCGCGCCCTCCCCGCGCTGGTGGCGTCCGAGGGCATTGCAGGGTCCCAGGTGCGTCCGCGGCCCCACTGCGGCCCCCTTACTTGGCGTAGTAAACCCAGCCGTCCTTGGTGGTTCTCTCCTCCCAGCCCGGGGGCAGCTCGTCCTCACTGTCCGTGTCGTCCAGGCCCGCGTAGCGCAGCGCTGCCATGGCTGACTGTGGAAGCACCTAGCCCCCCAATCCACCGCTGCCGGGTCCCCTCGCCCAGGAACTCACTCCGGCTCCAAAAGAGACCCGCGCGCGTCGGGGCCCGACCGCTCACGCCTGCGCACTGCGCCCTCCAGGGGCCGCTCCGCCGACCGCGAAGCTGAAATCCAGTCTCCGCAACATCGCGACTGCCGGCGTCAAAGGGGCAGGGCCGGGAGAGGAAGGCGGTGAAAGCGCCTAAGAGATCGCGCTGCCGCCGGGCTACACAGCAAAACCGGAGAGCGCTCCGAGGCGCTGGAGATGGAGCGGAGCCTTGTCCGCCTCCCCGCCGCAGGGAAGGGGCGTGCGCATCCAGTTTCGGTCCAGGACTCCGCCCGTTGCTGGGCTACCCGTAATCACTTCCGCGTTGTTCTGACCAATCCTGCAGGAGCTTGGCAATTGGATATGGGAAATGTAGTCCAGGCGGCGCCTGACTGGAAAGCGGCGCCCAGGGTGTCCTGGGTTTCTGTCTCTCCTCGCCTTGGGGGCTCGTGAAAGTCCATGATCAGAAACTTTCCAGGACTTGCCAGCATTCGTGCTGATTCACAAACTTTGTTTTGCATATGAACACAATCTTAAAATATAACCTGGAAAACTTAAAACTGCTGATTCCTGATTTCCTGTTTTAGAAAATGTTCTTCCAGCCAAAAGAGGGTGCTGTTGATAATAGAAACTGATGTTTACGGAGCACTTAATATGGAGTCCAGGCCAGAAATGCACAGACGTCTCATGTACCTGACACCTTTGTGTAGCGGGCACAACTCAGAAACAGTAGCTAGGCCGGGCTCAGTGCCTCATGCCTCTAATCCAAACACTTTAGGAGGCTGAGGCAGGAGGATCACTTGAGGCCAGGAGTTTGAGAACAGCCTGGGCAACATAGCAAGACCTCTGTCTCTACTAAAAAAAATTACTTTTTTAGTTTGCCGGGCGTGGTGGGTGCACATCTGTAGTCCCAGCTACTCAGTGAGGCTGAGGGGGGAGGATCACGTGAGCCCAAGAAGTCGAGGCAGCAATAAGCTATGATCGGGTCACTGCACTCCAGCATGGGCAACAGAGAGGGCTGCTGTCTTTATAAAACTGCCTCACCTTTACAGAATTTCCTTTAGTAAGTCTGGAATGGGTCCAGAATCTGCAGAGAGAAAGAAAGAAAGAGAGAAAGAGAAAAAGAGAGAGAGAGAGAGAGGGAAGGAGGGAAGGAGGGAGGGAGGGAAGGAAGGAAGGAGAAAAGAAGGAAGGAAGGAAGGAGAAAGGAAGGAAGGAAGGAAGGAGAAAGGAAGGAAGGAAGGAAGGAAGAAAAAAAGAAAGAAAGAAAGGAAAGAAAGGAAGAAAGGGAGGGAGGGTAGCTAACTACCTGAGGAGACACAAGAAGAGAGGAGAGCCGGGGGATTCCTGGCAATTGAGGTCCCGTCACTCCACTACAGTTATTGACTCATCTGTGTAGTCCCGACTAAACTGACAAAGCACAACCGGGACTTCTTTCTATTGTCAGCACTTGGTAAATGCTTCAACCTACAACTTTGTTAAATGAACGAATGAATGGTGTGATTCCTTAGGTTTGGTTCTCTGTGAATCAATCTAATTGAAAACAAAATCCCATATGTACAAAGTAGACTCAAGTCCTCTTGGACCACCAAGAGGTATCTTATAAATGTTCTGTATCCAAAACCTCAAGCAGATCTTCAGCTTGTGCCTAAGGAGTTTTCCAGAACATTCCCAGTTTGGCATATGCTCCCCAGCTCTGTGTTACAAGGAAATCTACTGACCATGATTTATCAGGCCTAGGTCCCAGAGAATGCAAGCCTCCATGAGAATAATTAACATATATTTGATTCTGCTGAGAGACCAAAAAAATAAAATTGAAAATAAGGAATTTTAAAAGTATATATGTTAATGGGCAGTGTGTGGCAACTGCTTTCTGTGTTCATGTTCTCAAATTGGTGATTGCTTAGGATTCCCGCTCTATGCACTCTTTAGCGGAGACACTTGCCTTTCTGTACTTGACCAACCAAAAACAAGCTTAACAAAGTACTGTTTAGTTTCAACAGGCCTGCTGTCTCATCTTAAACCTATCATAAGATTTTTTTCCAGATCCACCTGTGTTTAAATCTGCTACCATTAGATTGGGCGTGGTGGCTCACAACTGTAATCCCAGCACTTTGGGAGGCCGAGGCAGGAGAATTGCTTGAGCCCAGGAGTTCAAGACCAGCCTGGGCAAGATAGTGAGACCCCCCACCCCATCTCTACAAAAAATTTAAAAGTAAGCCAGTGTGGTAGTGCATGCCTGTAGTCTCAGCTACTCGGGAGGCTGAGGTTGGAGGATCACTCTAGTAATCCTAGAGTAATTACTAGGGTAATTACTAGTAATCCTAGTATTTACTCCTAGGCTCTAGCCTGGGAGTTCGAGGGTATAGTGAGCCATGATTGTACCACTGCACTCCAGCCTGGGTGACAGAGTAAGACTCTGTCTTAACAACAACAACAAAAAAACGTAAATAAAAATAAATGTGCTACCCACTAATCTGTTGCTCCACTGCTCCCCTAAATTTAGCCCCTTTCCCCTCTCACCTAAGCCTTCTTATTCCTTTGCTATTGGTAGGAAATTCAGTCACAAAATCCCCTGATTGTGGGGGGAGGAAGGAATGAGGTCAAACTGATTAGCCTCAGTTTCTCCATTCATTGTCTTTGACTCTGTTCAGTTTCACAAGGACTGTCTGCTTAGGTTTATCTTGGTTTCCTCTGGCCACAGCTTCTGCTGGCATCTGTTACCTATAACTTGGCATCAGGCCACAGCGAGTGATATAGCATGGTATTCTCCAAACTACATAGCAGTCCCCCGGGAAGAAGTTTAAACTTCAGGGTCTATCCTGTATTGATCCTACCACTTTGGAAATTCCCTCTAAGGCTTCTCCTGCCGCTGACACCAGGGTTTCTCAACCTCGACATTACTGATAATTGGAGCCAGATCCTTCTTTGTGGTGGGGTTGTCCAGCACATTGTAGCATGTTTAGCAGCATCTCTGGCCTCTACCCACTAGATGCCAGTGGTAGATGCCCCTCTCCTAGTTGTTATAACCAAAAATGTCTCCGGAAGTTGCCGGTTTTCCCCCATTGGAGAATCTATACTGATAATAAATTAGTAAATGACTCACTTATGAATCACAGGAGTTCTGCTGAGATTTATTTCAGACATTGAGGAGCCTTCTCCTGTCAGGAAATTCACAGGGTGGTCCTGGGACCCTGGTGGCTCCAGCACAGGCTCTGATTCCTGAGTTCTGTAGCATAGTCTGGATGCCTCTCACCTTCCTAGCCCCTCTGCAGGTCAGAGACATCCTGTGGAAAT
Organism: Mandrillus leucophaeus; assembly: GCF_000951045.1. NCBI lineage: Eukaryota > Metazoa > Chordata > Mammalia > Primates > Cercopithecidae > Mandrillus > Mandrillus leucophaeus. The sequence goes on from NW_012103920.1 coordinate 5,413,629, forward strand.
CTGGCTGGCTGGTCCAGACTCCAATAATGGTGGGAGTGGTTATCATTTTTTTTTCAAGACGCAGTCTCACTCCATTACCAGGTTGGAGTGCAGTGGCGTGACCTTGGCTCACTGCAACGTCCACCTCCTGGGTTCAGGTGATTCTCCTGCCTCAGCCTCCCAAGTAGCTGAGACTACAGGCGTGCACCACCACGCCCAGCTAATTTTTGTATGTTTAGTAGAGACGGGGTTTCCCCATCTTGGCCAGGCTGGTCTTGAACTCCTGACATTGTGATCCACCCACCTCGGCCTCCCAAAGTGCTGGGATTACAGGCATGAGCCACCGCGCCCAGCCTCTTCTCCCTTTCTTATAACTTATTTGTTGGGCTCTATGAGGTTGAAGAAGTAAGGCATGCAAGCATTGGGAACTTTTTCCTCTTGAAGTTTGTCTCCTCCCCTCCATGGGCTACATTTTCTGCTCTCTCCTTACTGGCTTCCTCTGTTTACTCACAGTTTCTGGCCCCCTGAACTTTAGCTTTGACTTTGCTTTGATGCGGATCTGTCAGCAGGCAAGCCCTACTGAAGTTGGTGAGGGTTAGATTATAATCGGTTTGAGAAGGCTTATGTTTGGGAATGAGCCAATGTTCTCAAAATGTTACCCTAAGAAAGCCGTAAGAGTGGTTTGTTTTAAACAACCCCATTAAAAAGTGGGCAAAGGACATGAACAGACACTTCTCAAGACATACATGCGGCCAAGAAACATATGAAAAAAAGCTCAACATCACTGATCATTAGAGAAATGCAAATCAAAACCACACTGAGATACCATCTCATGCCAGTCAGAAGGGCAATTGTTAAAAAGTCAAGAAACAGCAGATGCTGGCAAGGTTGCAGAGAAAAAGAAACACTTTTACACCCTTTGTGGGAGTGTAAATTAGTTTAACCATTGTGGAAGACAGCGTGGCGATTCCTCAAAGACCTAGAGGCAGAAATACCATCTGACCCAGCAATTCTATTACTTGGTATATACCCAAAGGAATAGAAATAATTCTATTATAAAGATACATGGACGCATATGTTCATTGCAGCACTATTCACAATAATAAAGACACAGAATTCACCTAAATGCCCATAGATGATAGACTGGATAAAGAAAATGTGGTACATATATACCATGGAATACTATGCAGCCATGAAAAGGAACAAGATTATGTCGTTTGCAGGGACATATATGGAGCTGGAAGCCATTATCCTCAGCAAACTGACACAGGAACAGAAAACCAAACCCTGCATTGATATGATTTGGCTGTGTCCCCACTCAAATCTCAACTAGAAATTTCTCTCTCAGAATTCTCACATGTTTCTAGGAGGGACCCAGGGACAGATAATTGAATCATGAGGGCTGGTCTTTCCCATGCTATTCTTGTGATAGTGAATAAGTCTCAAGAGATTTGGTGGGTTTATCAGGGGTTGCCACTTTTGCTTCTTCCTCATTTTCTCTTGCTGCTACCATGTAAGAAGTGCCTTTCACGCCCCACCATGATTCTGAGGCCTCCCCAGCCACATGGAATTGCAAGTCCAATTAAACCTCTTTTTCTTCCCAGTGTCGGGTGTGTCTTTAGCAGCAGCGTGAAAACGGACTAATACACACATGTTCTCTAAGTGGAAGCTGAATGATGAGAACACATGGATATATGGAGGAGAATAACACACACTGGGGCCTGTCAGAGGGAGGCTTGCAGGGAGGGAGAGCATCAGGAAGAATAGCTAATGGACTCTGGACTTAATACCTCGGTCATGGGAAGATCTGTGTAGCAAACGACCATGGCACACAGGTACCTGTGTAAAAACCTGCACATCCTGCACATGTATCCCTGAACTTAAAATAAAAGTTGGAGAAAAATAAAAGAATGGTTTGTTTTTAATCGCTTCTCGGCCTTTTGGCTAAGGTCAAATGAAGAATGGTTTGTTTTTGTAAAGACAAATGAATCACATTGATTATTAGCAATGAGGTTAAAAAAAAACAGCAATGTTTAGTTACACAACTGCACACCAGATGGCCCTAGCCACCCACGATTTTAAAGGCTAAAGCCCAGTTCTTAACAAGGATTTCTACATTTAAACTTTCTTTTCTTTTTGACTGATTACTTCTGCAATAACTGACAATTTATGCACATAAGATGGATCAATTTTTACTGAACACAATTTGGCATTAGTCAAAAGAAATGTATGCAGGAGGCCGGGCGCAGTGGCTCAAGCCTGTAATCCCAGCACTTTGGGAGGCCAAGACGGTAGATCACGAGGTCAGGAGATCAAGACCATTCTGGCTAACATGGTGAAACCCCGTCTCTACTAAAAAAAATACAAAAAACTAGCCGGGCGAGGTGGTGGGCGCCTGTAGTCCCAGTTACTCAGGAGGCTGAGGCAGGAGAATGGCGTAAACCCAGGAGGCGGAGCTTGCAGTGAGCTGAGATCCGGCCACTGCACTCCAGCCTGGGTGACAGAGCGAGACTCCGTCTCAATAAAAAAAAAGAAAAAAAAAAGAAATGTATGCAGGAGGCACAAAGTTCTAGTGCAAGAGTCCTGGAGCCACGTTTCATTAGTTTATTATCATTACCCTGAAGATGATCATATCCTTCCCTTTCCAACCTCAAATACACAAACACCCCAACAACTCTGCAAACCTGATTTAACTTAAATTGCCATTCTTTGGGAAATTAAGCCTGATGCTTTGGTGCAAAACTCAATGTACTAACGAGATCTGGGAATCGTCCTAGCTCTTCTGATAATTTTCTCATTGGGAGGTAACCAATAAGGAAGAATATTGAAGAGCAGTCTTATGGAAAACTCTCTTAATCAATGTGTCATTATTTAGGAAGATATGTTTGTATTTCATCTATTCATTCAAACACACAAATGAAAACAAATGCTATGTCTCTTATATACAGAGAGAGAGAGAGACTCCTTATATCCAGAAATAACAATGAATTAGCATAAGGTCAACAGTCAACGCAAAGAACTGTGGATTGAAGGTTGTAAGACAAATTTAAACCAACACCTATAAGGTATGCAGAAACAGGGGAGAGTCCCCACGTTAGTTTCCTGTCATTTATCTTTTGAACCCGACTAATGTCACAAACTGTGACACTGGCCAAGTCCTTCAACTTTCCTTAGCTTCATTTTCTGAAAAATGAAAATAATAGTAATGCCTGCCTCACAGCTGTGTTAAGATATTAAATAAGACAACACATGTCATCACATATATGATGGGGTCTGATCAGGAAAGTAAGCCAGTATTAACATTTGGATTTGTTTGTTTATTTGTTTGTTTTTGTTGTTGTTGTTTGAGATGGAGTCTCTCTCTGTCACCCAGCCTGGAGTCCAGTGGTGCAATCTTGGCTCACTGCAAATTTTGCCTCCCGGGTTCACATCATTCTCCTGCCTCAGCCTCCCAAGTAGCTGGGACTACAGGCGCCCGCAACCATGCCCATGTGCTAATTTTTTTTGTACTTTTAGTAGAGACGGGGTTTCACCATGTTAGCCAGGATGGTCTCAATCTCCTGACCTCGTGATCCGCCCGCCTCGGCCTCCCAAAGTTCTGGGATTACAGGCATGAGCCACCATGCCCGGCAGGAATTTTTTTTTTTTTTTTTTTTTTTTTGAGACAGTGTCTTACTCTCTTTCCCAGGCTAGAGTGCAGTGATACAATCATAGCTCAGTATAACCTGGAACTTCTGGGCTCAAGCGATCCTCCTGACTTGGCCTCTCAAAGCACTGGGATTACAGGCATGAGCCGCCAGCACCAGCAAGCATTTGGAATTTGACAGAGGGAATTCATTACACGGGTTATGGAATAGCTGAGAAGAGAAATTCGGGCTAGATATGCAAGTGAGAGATAAGCCAGAGTGGAAAGTCATTTTCAGAAATCAGGCTGGAGGGATGAAAAGGAACTATGACAGAAGCCGGAGAGCCAGAGGCAAGAAGAGGGCTGTGTGGGGTCCTAATTAGGAAAAAGGAGTCAGGCTGGAGGGACCAGGTCAAAGCAAAGAGGAAGCTATAGGTCGGCCTTTCTTTATGGACCCAGACAAGTGGCCCTCCTGCACAGATAACGCACATATTGCACAAGCTTCATGCTTATCATCAAACACTGCAATTTATCAAACACTTCGGCTGACAGAAGAGTGCAAGTTAGCTCCCTGCTACCTTAGCGTTATCCATCAGCTCAAGAACCATTTTAAAACTATATAAAATCTCTGGTGGCCGGGCGCGGTGGCTCACGCCTGTAATTCTAGCACTTTGGGAGGCCGAGGCGGGCGGATCACGAGGTTAGGAGATCGACACCATCCTGGCCAACACGGTGAAACCCCGTCTCTACTAAAAATACAAAAAAATTAGCCAGGCGTGGTGGCGGCGCCTATAGTCTCAGCTACTCGGGAGGCTGAGGCAGGAGAATGGTGTGAACCCGGGAAGCGGAGCTTGCAGTGAGCCGGGATCGCGCGGCTGCACTCCAGCCTGGGAGACAGAGCCAGACTCTGTCTCAAAAAAAAAATTCTCCGGCAAGCCTTTGTTTCCTTGCTGTCAGCTCCCCTTCTGCTGATTCTGTCCATTGCAACCTTGCAACAGACTTTCCTACTGTCTTTAATAAATCTGCCTTTCTTTACCTACAACTGTCTTTGTTCATTCTTTAACACCCACAGCACCAGCCCACATAGTCACTGCTCATCCACGACAGGCTGCCCTGAGGGGACTGGACCCTGGAGAAAGAACAATCGCTGCAGGAAAACCCTGCAGAGGTCATAAGGAGAAGAATAACTGACTCCCTGAGGTCACCTGCCAGGGCTTCTCATTGGATGAAACCACCCAGAAGCCAGAGGGCTTGGGCACCTGGGAAGAATCTCCTCTGCTGAAGAAAGGGAGGGAATGGATCTGAAAGCAACAGGAGGAAACAGGCACTGACCAGCATAAGCACTTAGAACACTCCAAGTGTTGGCTACAGCTGCAGAAGCTTGCGATGGGGTGAGGAGGGGAAGTGGTAAGATCACTCTGAGCCCCTTAAGTAGGGTGACCATATAACTTTATATTCCTAACGGAGATACATTGGAGAGAGAGAAAGAGGGTATTATGAAGAATTACTCTGAGACACCTCTTGGATAAATAGCCAAGCACCTGTCTGGCCAAGGGAGACTTTTAAGCAAGGGAGTGACACAATCAAATTTGCATTTATTTAGTTAGTTAGTTTTGAGACGGAGTTTCACCCCTGTTGCCCAAGCTGGAGGGCAATGGCGCAATCTCGGCTCACTGCAACCTCCGCCTCCTGGGTTCAAGCCATTCTCCTGCCTCAGCCCCCTGAGTAGCTGGGATTACAGGCGTGCAGCACCATGCCCACCTAATTTTTTATATTTTTAGTAGAAATGGGGTTTCACCATGTTGGCCAGGCTGGTCTCGAACCCCTGACCTCAGGTGATCCACCCACCTCGGTCTCCAAAAGTCCTGGGATTACAGGCATGAGCCACTTCACTGCCCCAAATTTACATGTTTTAAGCCCTCCAGCAAATGGGTAGGGAATGGATTGACAGGGAATTAAACCAGTCAAGCTGCTCTCAGAACTAATAGTGATTTAATTTGGGTGATAGAGTGGCGATATGGCCAATGGTGTAGGGTAGGAGAGGAGGATGTAGTTGTCTGGGAGGTGGTAACCTAGGATGCCAACAGAGGCACAGTTAAAATAATTATGTCAGAACTTTGCAAATGTCTGAGGGCCCTCAGTGCCCCTTTAGCAATTGCTCTCTGTTTCCACCTCTTCCCTCCACACCCCTGGCTCAGCCCAGTGTCAGGCCCCATTGATACTGATATAGGAGTTAAGAAGAAATGATGTAGGCAGATAGTGAGGGTACGGGAACCCTTGATAAGGTTTTCCTTTTGATGAAAAGCAGGCTCCAAATCATTTTCTTTCTAACAAAGAGCAGCCTGTAAAATCGAGCTGCAAACATAGGCAAGCAAGCTAGAAGCTTGCACAAGTGAATGCTGGCAGCTGTGCCAATAGGAAAAGGCTACCTGGGACTAGGCATGTTCAAAACGGCAGCTCCATCTTCTTTTTCCTTTCCAACCACGTGTGCAGTAGGGAGCAGGCAACTTGGCACTGGCCAAGTGGAAAGCCTATTTGCATAGTAAGATTAGAGCGGGGTGGCCAGTCTTCCCCATGCAATATGTAAACGTCACACCTGGTGCAACCAATCTGTAGGCCCTGTGTAAATCAGACACTGCCTCCTCAAGCCTATCTATAAAATTCATGCCTGGCTACATTTTTTTTGTAGAGATTGGGTCTTGCTTTGTTGCCCAGGCCAGTCTCAAACTCCTGGACTCAAGCAATCTTGCCACGTCAGACTCCCAAAGTGCTGAAAATTGCAGGCCTGAGCCACCATGCTCAGCCACATGGCCTTTATTTTTATGAACAAGTGGAGACGTGGAGAGACTAAGTAACTTGCCCAGGGTGACCCAGTAAATGTCAGAGCTGGCATTTGAACCTCTGTTCTTAACCACTATGCAATGTAGCCTCTTCTAACTCGTGCATTCACTCCTTTATGAGTTCATCTCCCCATCCCTCTGTCTCTGTGCATCTGTCCATCCGTCCATCACCACCCTATCCACCCCTCCATTCTTCAGTCCACTCATTGGTCTCTTTACATATCCAGCCTGTCAGTAATGTCTTGAATGGTGACTTTCGCTTTAACATTGCTTCATGCAAGGAAGCAAACACATATGAGAAATCTAAAATGTAAATTGCAGAAGCCAGACTATTTTAAACCACTAAGCTAAAATTAATTTAAGCAGTGATAGTTCATTATTTGATTCAATAGGGGAAAAAATAATGGATAATAAAACGTTCCCCTGTTTATTTCAATATGTCTGCCTGTTAATGCCTTATCTAGGTTTACCCATGTCCATTTCTAATTTTTCAGCTGGCATTAAAGGGGATCTGGAGGACTTCCGATTTCTTTGGTTGATCAGTTGACAGAGTAAAAGAGCCCTGGCGTAGGAGGTCAGTTCGTCTACTGGTATTAATTAAATGCCAGTAATATGCAGGTACTGAGGAAAGACTGTTCTATTTCAGTTTATTCCACGAACCAGTCACACATCCTGGCCAGCCGGCAGCCACACTTCTCTTGTTGAGACACTACTATTTCTCCTGTTATTTCAGAATCATGAAAACCTCTTCTTTTGTAGTTCCTGCACTCTGTGTAGTAAGTTCCAACCACATACCAGCCTTGTCGTAAGCTCTGTTCATGATCAGCCTTTCGTCAAATGTGGGTTTTATTCCCTGAAATAGTAACAGTAAAAAGAAATACTATAGCTGTGGGCCAAGCCCAGTTGGTGATATGGGTCCTCACACTAGTCTTCTTCTGGTTGCTTAGCTCAGTCCATTCGCTTCATTCTGCCAAAAGTTCCTGTACTGGGGTAGGCAGAAGAAAGGCCTCCAAAGACGTCCAAATCCTAGCCCTCAGAACCTGTGAATGCATTACGTTACATGGCAAAGGGGAATTAAGGTTGCAGATGAAATTAAAGTTGCTAATTAGGGAGGAAGATTGAGGCTGGGCGCAGTGGCTCTCACCTGTCATCCCAAACCCTGGGAAGCTAAGGCCAGAGGATCACTAGGCTGCCAAGAGTTTGAGACCAGCCTGGGCATCATAGTGAGACCCCCTTCTCCGCAAACAATACAAAAACCAGCCAGGCATGGTGGCCCATGCCTACAACCTTAGCTGTTTCTAAGGCCAGAGGATTGTTTAAGGCCAAGAATTCGAGGCTGCAGTGAGCTGAGATCACATCACTGCACTGTAGCCTTGGCAACAGAGCAAGATCTGGTCTTGAAAAAATTAATTAATTGGATAAAATAAAAGAGAAGATTGAAAAGGGTGGATGGATCTGTGTGGATGATTGTGGTGGATTGTGGCCACTTTGGGGAATTATTATTGTTATTAAGCTGATGGAACATATAGGGTTTTTACATTGACTCTGTGCCATAGGCCCTTTCACAAAGCTAGACTATGCCTTTGGTGCAGCCTTTTTTTTTTTTTAAGGGGAGATTATTCTGGATTATCCAAGGGAGTCCAGTATAATCACAGGAGTGTTTAAGCATGGAAGAGGAAGGCAGAGGGGGAGGTCAGAGTGCTGCGATGTGAGAGGAGCCTGACCCACTATTGCTGGCCTCGAAGTTGGAGGAAGGGGGCCTTGAGCCAAGGAATCCGAATGGGAAGCCTCTGGAAGGTGAAAAAGGCAGAGAACCAGATTCGGCCCTGGAGTCCCCAGAAAGGCACCTCCTGTCTGACTCGTTGATTTTAACCCAGCTTCAGGCTTCTGAGCCACAAACTGTGAGGTAATATGTGTTGTTTAAGCCACACAGTTTGCAGTCATTTGTCACAGGAGCAATACAAAATGAACACACATAGCTATAAAAACATGGGGTTTTATTACTTAACAATTTATCATGTAGCACGCACTACATGCCAGGCATGGTTGTAAGCCCTTTACCAATATTAACTCACTTAATCCTTACAACCACCTACGAGCAGTCACCATTTATTAGCAACCCAAATTTCACAGATGAGGAAACTGAGGCACAAGAAACTTAAGTAACCTGCCCAAGGCCACTTGGCAAGCAAAAGCTAACCGTGGCTGGGTTTAGAATCCAAATAAGGGCACTAGCCCTGAACTCATCCTGTTAACTAGGTGCCCTGAGCACTGCCTCTCCGGGACAGTGGATCCCCAGCTCTGGTCCTCTGATGGGTGCCAAGAGATTTTCACGACTCCATGGGAAAGTGAGAAAAATTAGAAAAAAAGAAATGGCTCACGCCTCTAATCCCAGCACTTTGGGAGGCCGAGGCAGGTGGATCACTTCAGGTCAGGAGTTTGAGACCAGCCTGGTCAACAGGGCGAAACCCCATCTCTACTAAAAAGTACAAAAATTAGCCGGACATGGTGGCGCACGCCTGTAGTCCCAGCTACTTAGGAGGCTGAGGCATGAGAATCACTTAAACCTGGGCGGCAGGCAGAGGTTGCAGTGAGCCAAGATTGCGCCCCTGCACTGCAGCCTGCATGGAAGTACGAGACTCCATCTTATAAAAGAAAAAAAAAAAAAGAAAAAAGAAATGAATTTTTCTTAAGCTAAATATATTCCACTTAAGGTACTGTCCTTTTATTTTCTGAGATCACATCTGTCCTACTTTTATTGCTTTCTGATTATTTTTTCTCTCATCCCAGCATGTGTTATTAAGAAAATGTTTAGGGCCAGGCACGGTGGCTCACACCTGTAATCCCAGCACTTTGGGAGGCCAAGGTGAGCAGATGACCTGAGGTCAGGAGTTCGAGACCAGCCTGGCCAACATGGCAAACACCCATCTCTACTAAAAATACAAAAATTAGCCAGGCATGGTGGCGGGCACCTATAATCCCAGCTACTCGTCGGCTGAGGAAGGAGAATCACTTGAACTTGGAGAGGAGGTTGTAGTGAGCTGAGATTGAGCCACTTCACTCTAGCCTGGGCAGAAGAGTGACACTCCATCTCAAAAAAAAAAAAAAGGAAATGTTCAGACATCCAGAAACGTTGAGAGAAGAGTACCCTGAATGTTCAAATACTCCTGCCCCCATATTTGCTTTATTTTTTATATATATATATATAAAATATATATTGTCTCCAACTCCTGGCCTCAAGCAATCCTCCCACCTCGGCCTCCCAAAGTGATGGATTAAGAGGTATAAGTCAGCTTACTCAGCCCATATTTGCTATAAAGAGCCCATTCTGTTGTGTGGGCTCAGCTAGATGAAAATGCATTCCCAGCATCATGACAATTGATCTATGAATACGTCAGCAGGCCTCTCCTAAGCATGAGGCTATTATTCTCCATATCTCCAATGCCATTTTCATACCTAAGAAAATGACGGATATCTCCATTATATGAATTAAGTGTACCTAAATTATTATTTTGGGTTTTTAAAAATTGAAATACAATTCACATACTATAAAATTCTCAAAAGTACCCCTCAAAGTGTACAATTCAGTGGTATTTAGTATATTTATAGAGTTCCGTAATCATCGCCACTATCTAATTTTAGAATATTTTCATCACCCCAAAAAGAAACCTATTAGCAGTCTCTCTTCATTCTCCATAGGCCCTAGTCCCTGGCAACCATTAATCAACTTTCTATCTATATGAATTTACCTGCTCTGGGCATTTCCTAAAAATTGAGTCAAATAACAAGTAGTCTTTTGTATCTGACTTCTTTCACTTAGCACAATGTTTTTGAGGTTCATTCATCTTGAGGGCAGGGATCAATACTTTGTCCTTTTTAATGACAGAATAATATTCGATTCTATGGATGTGCCACATTTTATTCATTCATCACTTGAGGAACTTCTAGGTTGTTTTCACTGTTTGGGTTATTATGAGTAATGCAGCTATACGCATTTTTGTGTAGACATGTGTTTTCTTTTCTATTCTATTTTTGTAGAGACAAGGTCTCACTGTGTTGCCCAGGCTGGTCTCAAACTCATGAGTTCAAGCAATCCTCCTGCCTCAGCCTCTCAAACTGTTAAGATGACAGGCAGGAACCACCACTCTCGGCTGACATGTGTTTTCATTTCTCATAGCTGGAAGTAGAGTTGCTGGGGCATATGGTAACTCTACACTTCACTTTTTGTAAAATGTCTTTGATAGCTTTTCCCCCTCTGAGCACTAAGTCTTCAAAGTCCATGCATTCTATTTGGTTGCTTGTCTCTTTGGTCTCATTTAGTCTGGAGCAGTGACCCCCATCCCCTCTTTTTCCCTGTGACAATGACATTTAAAAGTTCCACGTCATGCCGTCTTACAGAATGTGCCCAAAGAGTCTTCTGATTATTTCTTCATGGTGCTATTTAAATTGTTCCTCTGTCTCTATGTCTTCTGTAACCTGGAAGTAAGACTAGAAGCTTAATTAGATTCTTGGCAAAAGTTGTTCTCAGGTCATGCATAGTATTTTCTACTGTTTTAGTGTTAAAATGTTTTCTCTTTTATGGAAGGTGATAGTGATGGCAGGGTATTGTTTTGTTTCCTCATTTTTATTTTATTACTATTGTTATTATTTTGAATAATTCAAAAAATTGAATAATAATTACAGGCATGAGCCACCATGCCAGGTCAGTGTTTTTTTCATTTTTAAAATGGTCTTTCTTGACATATGGATAAAGTTGATAATCTCACTATAAAACTCCTCATTAAAAACAATGCACAAATATCCATAAAAACAACAAACCAAGGCTTTTCTCTATTGTGTGAAATGTAAAAAACTGAGATCCATTAAACTAAGTAGCTTGTAAACCTAGCAGCTATGATAGGCTAAGAAATGGGTTCCCTGAAGCGTAACAGGGAGAGCCTGATTTTGTTTTATCATGGAAGTCCGCAGGACTAAGCAATAAAGCACATTTTCTCCTGGGCCACACTTAGGCCCTCTCCCTTGGTGAGTGCGCTCATTACTGCAACTTCTGGAAATTAGGCCCGTAAGTTTGGAAACTTATTGGAAACTTCACTGAAGCCCCAAGCTTCAATATACCCATAGCATATAATGGCTAACTTGCTGGCACTGATAAAATTGCATTTCAGTCCAACTTCATTCCCGTCTGCAGGGGAAAAAATCACCCTCCAGTGGGGACAGTTGTATTGCACCCAAGCACTCAGAAATTGCAGCAACAAGTCCATTCTGTTTAAAGTCTTTTTTTTTTTTTTTTTTTTAATTGAGACGGAGTTTTGCTCTGTCACCCAGGCTGGAGTGCAGTGGCACAATCTTGACTCATTGCAACCTCCGCCTCCCAGGTTCATGTGATTCTCCTGCCTCAGCCTCCCCGTCCTGGGTAGATGGGATTACAGGCACCTGCCACCATGCCTGGCTAATTTTTTTTGTATTTTTAGTAGAGACAGGCTTTTACCATGTTGGCCAGGCTTGTCTCGAACTCCTGACCTCAAGTGATCCACCCGCCTCAGCCTCCCAAAGTGCTGGGATTACAGGCATGAAAGACTGTAAAGTCTTTCATTGCCTGTTTAGAGTGTCTTATTTTGGCTGCCAAAATTTTGAAATGCTGCTCTGATCCATCGCTGTTATAATCTTGCAAGTAAATTCTTCCAAAGAGTCCAGGGCCTGGAGCCCAAGATTCACTCCAGATTTTGACAGACATGCACATGCAAAGGTACGAGAAAGGGAATGAGGGAAAAAAAAGAAAGGAAGTGATGACTACAAAGCACTCAGCACAGCACCAGGCACAGAGTAAGCACTCAGTACGTGTTAGCTATCATTGTTGTTGGTGATTAGAGCTGGATTGGAAGAACCTTAAGATTCAAATATGAGGCACAACTCTGATGTTAGATCTGACTTTAAAGTAAATGCATGACTGTATGGAACATTTTCCAAGCATTATCAGCTATGCCATCATCAGGAGTACATAGAGGTGGGTATTAAAAATCTTACTCTATAGAAGCCATAACTGAGGCTTAGTTTAGCAAATAGCAAAGACTTAGCAAATGGTAAAGCAGAGACTCAATCCAAATTCTCTCAGTTCTGAAGTCTGCAAATCTGCATTTTTGTTTGTTTGTTTGTTTTTTGGGGTTTTTGTTTGTTTGTTTGTTTTTGGAGATAGGATCTCACACTGTTGCCCAGGCTGGAGTATGGTAGCATAAACACAGCTCACTGCAGCCTCAAACTCCTGGGTTCAAACTATCCTCCTGCCTCAGTCTCCTGAATAGCTGGGACTACAGGAGTACACCACCACACCTGGCTAATTTTTGAATTTTTTTGTAGAGACAAAGAGTCTTACCTTGTTGGTCAGGCTGGTCTTGAACTCCTGGCCTCAAGTAATCCTCCTGCCTCAGCCTCCCAAAGTGTTAGGATTACAGGGATAAGCCACCTCGCTGGCCCGTGCAGTATTTTTAATCACCTTGCTGTACTGCTTCCGATGTTTGGCACAAGAAATCTGAACTTACCAACCAAATGAATTGTGTTTTCTTTGCATGTGTGGAATCCTCAAACAGCTTTGTGGTTCACTCCCTTAGAAAGTAAAGAATAACATTCTCTCATATTCCTCGCTTTGCTTCTCACGGTCACCAGCAGCTTCTCCATAAAGCCTTGTCTCAACTGGCAACTTGATCAGAGTAAGCTACTTAAGATGCAAATCTGAACAGCCATTCCCTTACATAAAAATGTTTTCCTGAGAGTGCAAAAAAACCTGTGGTGGCCTCTGGATTGCAGAATATTCCAGAGTAGCCGCAGCAAGTAACGAAAGGAAGCCTTCTGCTGTATTCACTTTAAAGTTTGTATTTGTACATGAATTATATATTCTAAAAGAAATAATTATTAAATAAATACATAAATCAAGAATTTTTGGCTCTCCTATCCCAGCCTTTACTACCACATGTGGTATTGAGGTCAGGTTCTTTATCCAAAGGTTTTGTGAACTGGTCCCTATTGTGTGTACAGCTTCATTTACCTCCTTCCCATTTTTGGACTTGAAGCTCTTAGTAATACACAAGTATACATACACAGTTGCCTACTTCTTGCCTCTGCCTGTAATACCCTTTCTTTTTTCCTTTTAATTGATAATTCCTCCTCATCCTTCCGCACTCAATACTTTTGTATATATGTGTGTTATAGACCTGTTTGGCAGCCTAGTAACATTTATGGTTTCTTTCTCAAAAGAATGTCCTTAATTGCATAATGTAAAATACACAGCTACAAAGGCAAGTATATTGAAATATAATTATTAACATATTAAAAACAAAATTATATAAAATATCTGTCATTCATTAATTATGCATTAAATATCAAGATCTGGTGTGAGGTCTAACATCACTCTAATTTTTTAATTTTAATTTCTGGGATACATGTGCAGAACTTGCAGGTTTATTACATAGGTATACATGTGCCGTGGTGGTTTGCTGCACCTATCAACTGTCATCGAGGTTTTAAGTCCCACATGCATTAGGTATTTGTCCTAATGCTCTCCCTCCCCTTGCCTCCCATCCCCTGCAGGCCATGGTATGTAATGTTCCCCTCCCTGTGTCCATGTGTTCTCACTGTTCAACTCCCACTTTTGAGTGAGAACAATTAGTCTAACAATCACTATAATTTTTTTTTTTTTTTTTAGAGATGGTCTTTCTCTGTCACCTAGGCTGGAGTGCAGTGGTACAATCATAGCTTACTTCAGCCTCAAACTGTTGGGTTCATGTGATCCTCCTGCCTCAGCCTCCCAAGTAGCTGGGACTACAGGCATGTGCCACCATGCCTGGCTAATTTTTTAATTTTTTGTAGAAACGAGAGTCTCACTATGTTGCCCAGGCTGGTCTCAAACTCTTGGCCTCAAATGATCCTCCTCCTTTGGCCACCTAACATGCTGGACTTACAGGCATGAGCCACTGTACCCAGCATCATAATTCTGATTAATGTAAGCAGTATTTCACGATATCTACAATAACAGTAATTTAAATTTTTTTTTGTAAAGACAGGGTCTTACCATGTTGACCACACATGCAAGCAAAACATTGGTAATTGCTGCTGGTGACAAACTCACAGGTATTACCAACAACACTGCCATGGGTTTCTTATGTTGATAATTGAAAGAATGTTAAATTTCAGTATAGCTATGTGAAAATGAAGAGGTAATCCTATCTCCCCTGACTCAAGTTTACAGACTCCTTGAGTTCTGTCCAGGGAGCCCAGGTTATAAACTATTGTTCCTGACTTAGCTGTTTTAGGCATCACCTCTTCTAGAAAGTCTTCCTTGAACCACCGTATAGAGCCAGTTGACCTCTGTGGTAGCCAGCCTCCAAGGTGGTCCAGTGGTTCCTGCCACCCGATATTTTCCCTCTCATATAGTCCTTCCCAACAAAAATAGGGCCAACCTGTGTAATGGCAGAACGTGACTTGCAAGCCTACCTTACAAAAGACATGTGGCTTCTGCCTTGTTCTTTTTTGGGTCACGTGCTGTGAGGAAAACCAGCTACCATGTCAGGAGGACACTCAGGCAGCACATCTACAGGACGAGGAACTGAGGTCTCCTGCCAGTGGCCACATCACCTTGCTAGCTACGAGTGAGCTGTCTTAGATCCTCCAGCCCTGATCAAACCTTCTGATACCTGCAGTCATGGCTGACAACTTTACTGGAGACCGTGAGCCAGACCATCCTACTAAGCCATCCTGAATTCCTGCCCTTCAGAAACTGTGTGAGAAAATCAATATTCATTGCTATTTTAGGTTTGGGGGTCATTTGCTACACAGCAATCAATCACTAATTGCAATAACTAATGCATCTTTTTCTTTGTTTGTGTTTGCATGGGTAGATCACATGCTTTCCTCTAGCATAGCATTTAGTACATAGCAGTGCAGTTGTCAAGGCATACCTCTTTGTCTTCCCCTTGTTGCAAGAACAATCAGATTAAGGACTGCGCCCAACTACGCTCATCCTGGAATCTTTAGAATCAGGCATGAAGGTCAGCATGGACCTTTGTTCACTGTAGACGTTAATGAAAGTTTACTAAATGTCAAAAAATTGGCAGCCACTGTTCCCCTCCCATATCTCAACCAGGACTGCTTTCTGGACACCTAATATGGCTTCGGTCAATGAATATTACCTTTATTAATTATTAGTATAGTCATTGTGGGCTCTCTGAATCTTCATTTTGTCATCTAATGGGCTAATAGTCCCCACTGAATGATAAAAGCTAACATTTATTTAACATTTACTATGTTGTAGGCACTTGCTAGAAATCATGTCATTCTACTAGTCACCCTGTGAGGTAACCAAACTTATTATCCCTACTTAACAGTTGAGGCTAAGAGGTAAAACTTGCTTCCGAATCAGAGAAGTGGCAGGACTGCCCCAGAACCTACTTTCTTCCAACTCCTCATGACAGTACTGTGTACATCACAGACTCCAAAAGAGAGTATGCTTGTGAACTTGTAAATTGCAAAATACTGTTTCCAAACAAAGGATCCTTACTGCCCTTGGCTAGTGTGCCGTAGGTACTCTTAGAGGCCCCCAAAAGGGTGAAGAGATGAAAAGAGATTAGCATCTGGGAGAGAACTTATGCTGCCTGGGCTTATATACATCACCTCATTGCATATCCCAGCCACCATTTAGAGAGGCTGCCCCGCCTCTATTATGCTGACAGGCACATCAAGAATAAAGGAGATAAAATTACATGGTTGTGGTTATTCCCACAGCTAATCCTGGAGCTAGCATCTTAGTAAGTGCTGGCACAGTGCTAGGTGTTTCAGACTCAAAAGCTAAGCACATTTCTAACAGAGCATTTGTTTAATAAAGGTAAATTAATTAGACTCTGATTAGTCATAAATATAGATACTAAAATAGCTTACTAAACCTAAATAACATCTATTCCTAATAGAGATTAATATCTTGAATGAAAGACATCTGATTCTAAAAACCTAGAAGAGAAGGGCCTACTTTTTTTGAGTGCCACCTCCTGCCTTAGAACTACAGGCATGAGTCACCATGCCTGGTTAAGAGAAGTGTCTTTAAAGTGAGGTACATACCTGTCTCATCCCACCTTTCCTCCTTACTGCCAACCGGAAAATGGACATGATGTATGGAACGCAAGTTGCTTTACTGCACCTTGAGATGAGAGTCTTACGCCAGCAATGTTAAGAAAGCTGCAAAGACCTTAGGCCATTGACCACTTCATGGAACTGTCGTGCCTACTCTTTTCTCACCAATCTCATACTTACATGAAAGAAATAAACCTCATGTGTTTAAATCACTGTCAAGTTGGGATTTTTGCTGCTTGAGCTCAACCTAATCCAAAAAGTTGTATCACACAGACTTCTTTTGATTTTCAGATTCCAAAATGTTCTGTCTATAACTGTCTCTCCTGCTCTCTTTATCCTTACGCATTGATTTACCAAAACAAAATAAAAAGTACTGCTTTTTGCCATTTTAATGGACCTTCAGGAGAAAGTGGCCATAAATGTAAGT
>NW_012103920.1:5433677-5434017 GCF_000951045.1 Mandrillus leucophaeus
AGCACTTCATGTGTATTAACTCATTGAATCTCACAATGACCCTATGAGGAATATACTATTAATATTCCCATCATTAGCCAGGTGCAGTGGCTCACGTCTATAATCCCAGCACTTTGGGAGGCCTAGACAGGCGGATCATGAGGTCAGGAGATGGAGACCATCCTGGCTAACGCGGTGAAACTCCGTCTCTACTAAAAATACAGAAAATTAGCCGGGCATGGTGCCCAGCATAAAAATAGATATTCAAATAGCTTAATTTAAATTTAATTTATTTTATTCATGGTTCCGTATATTCAGTTTCCCGAAGCCTCCCCAGAAGCTGAACAGATGCCAGCATCAT
>NW_012103920.1:5434263-5435158 GCF_000951045.1 Mandrillus leucophaeus
CTACATCTCTAATGATTGCTAAAAATAGCTCTACAATCCAACTGGAGTGTACAGTATAAGTGGGTGTTTAACACCTGTGTGCAAATCCAGGTCTGCCGTTAGCTGAGTAACCTCTTTATACCTCCATTTCTCCGTCAGGAAAATGCGGGTGATGTTAATGTCTGCCTTTGGGGAATGTGGTAAAGATTACATGAGATAATGCTTGCAAAGTGCTTAGAACAGAGACTGCTACATAGTAAACAGAAAATAACCCCGAGAACAATTAATAGTATATTGCAGGCACTGTGATAAACCACGTGGATTATTTAATTATTTGATTACCACAGAAACTCTGTGAGGTCAATGCTATTATTTTCCCTATTTTACCAATGAGGAAACGAAGGTAGGGAAAGGTTAGGTAACTTTGCTAATTTAACACAGATTATTGGTGATAAAACCTGGCTTTGAACCTGGCTTTGGCTGTCTGCCTCAACGGTCATTGTTTTATCCATTCCATAGCACCTGTCTGAATCAGCTTTGGTGCTACTGATAGTTAATGATAAACTTTCTGCAGTTTTCTGCATCAATTGAAAATGATACAAAAATTTGAGTTAGATACAAGGAGTTCCAAGAGATCTATCGTACAGAATGGTGACTATAGTTAATAACAATGTATAGTATTCTTGAAAACTGCAGAAAATAGATTTAAAGTGTTCTCGCTACAAAATAATAAGTATATGAAGTAATGCATACATTAATTAGCTTGATTTAACCCTTCCACAATGTATAGATATATCAAAACAACATGTTATGTTTGAAACATATATACAATTTTTATTCATCAATTTAAAAAAGTAAACATGCTGAATGCAGCGGCCCACATTTGTAACTGCAGCACCTTAAAGACCAAAGCAGG
>NW_012103920.1:5436048-5440110 GCF_000951045.1 Mandrillus leucophaeus
TTGCAGTGAGCCAAGATTGCGCCACTGCACTCCAGCCTGGGCAACAGAGCGATACTCCGTCTCAAAAAAAAAAAAAAAAAAAAAAAAAAAAAAAAAAATTCCTATCATACAGTTGAGGAAACAGAGGCAGAGACAGGTTTAGTATTAAGGAGTAGCAAGTGGCAGAGATCATTATGTCCTACTGCCTCTGAAGACTCTCCCCTTAAAGAATTTTTAATCCACCCAGGAAGACAGACAGAGTCTTGAACCTGCTTGTCTCTGCTCCCGTCTTCTCCCCCACCCACTCCCATGCTAAGGTGCACATTCTAGTCAACCATTCAGGAGCTACTCCAGACAACTAGGTGCACATTCTAGACAGGTATTTGGAAGCTGCCCTGTACAGTGATTCACCTGCATTGAAGCTGAGCACGTGGGTGACTTACCTCTCCACAATCACCACCTTGCCTTTGCCCTGGATATAGGTGGCAGTGGCTGGTCTGTGGGAAAGCAAGATCTCAAAGAGCCTGCCCCTGAGCTGCACTGCACACAACACACAAGCACTGCTGTGTCCCTTGCTTGGGGTCTATGTCCATCTTGTATGTGTGGAAGGCTTGGCGGAAGATGGTCTTCATTACCTATGAGGAGAAAGCAAGAGAGTTGGGAACCTGGCTCTCTGCTTCAGGAAATCCATCATGCAGACTGACAAAAATACTTTCTCAGCATGATTTTAACAAGAACTCAGGAAGCTAACTAAATTTCTTACAATTGGTGGTGGAAGGTGGAAGTAATGATTAAACAGTTATTTAAAATTTTGTTTGCAAAGGACTAATAATTTAAAAATGCATATGGTGCAATCTTTTTTTTTTTCTTTTGATACGAAGTCTCGCTCTGTTGCCCATGCTGGAGTGCAGTGGTGCTATCCTGGCTCACTGCAACCTCCGCCTCCCCAGTTCAAGCGATTCTGCTGCCTCAGCCTCCAGAGTAGCTGGGATTACAGGTGCCTGCCACCACGCCTAGCTAATCTTTGTATTTTTAGTAGAGATGGAATTTCACCATGTTGCCAAGTCTGATCTTGAACTTCTGACCCCAAGTGATCCATTCACCTCAGCCTCCCAAAGTGCTGGGATTACAGGCATGAGCCACCGCGCCCAGCCTATACCTGGATTCTTAATCTGAGATTTGGGGAGAACAATTACAATTCTATTTTGATTAACCTCAAACTAAAAAGTAGCACTTTCTTCCATTGTGGCACCTATGGCTTTGTCAGCAGTAAAAGTCATGGATATTTTTAAATGAGATTACAGGTGTTGCAGAAATCCCAAAGTATTGTTTATGCTCACTGTTTCCTGAAATTACGTAAGCTATTAGACTTGCTTCCAGATCTTGTTTCATGAATCATTAAAGAAGCGCATGTATTCTGTTTAATAAATTTTGAAAACATCTTGATAACGGTATTTAATTCTATAAATTCTTTGTCATCCATATATTTTATTTTATGCATTTAAACATATAATCCTGAGAAGGGGTCTATAGGATTTATCAGACTGCCAAAGTGCAACATGATGCAAAAGAGGTTGACGTTTTACATACATTTTATATAAACAAAGTTAAGTTTGTTTCTGACTGTCTTCCTACAAAAGCACAATCCTATGAAGTATGTGCTGCTGTTTCTACTCTCATTATAGAGATGAGTTGAGACACAGAGAGGTTAAGTAACTTTCCAGAGATCACACAGTAAGTAGCAGAACTTGCCTTTGAAACCAGGCCCCAACTCTTTTTTTTTCCCCTATGCAGGGGAACATGCTAATCTTCTGTGTATCATTTCAATTTTAGTTTATGTGCTGCCAAAGCGAGCACAAGGCCCTAAGTTTTAATCATCATGTTAAGCAGCCTCTTCCAATGTGGTCCTTGCCCTTAAAAAATTTATAATCTGTGTTTTTGGGTTGGTGAAGCAGGGTATCACACTGTCACACAGGTTGGAGTGCAGTGTCTACTGCAGCCTTGACCTCCCAGACTTGAGCGATCCTCCCCCCTCAGCCTCCCGAGTAGCTGGGATTACAGGTATATACCACCACACTCAACTAATTTTTTTATTTTGGAGAGACAGAGTCTTGCTATGTTGGCCAGGCTGGTCTCAAACTCCTGGGCTCAAGTGATCCTCCTGCGTCAGCCACCCAAAGTGCTGAGATGAGCAGCATGAGCCACCACGCCTGTCTGAAACATTTATAATCTACTGAAGATGACAGATTTGTTCTATCTGCCTCACTGCCTCCCACACACAATTCCACTTCCTTTCCTACTCCCATCCCGAGAGGTTTCTGAATTTGTTATCCCGTTATATAAAAAGTAAAGATAGTTAGATTTTTATTAAATTCAGATAATACAGTCAGAACAACTTAATCTAGCCATGACTCTTTTTGGCAGACCTTAGATGAAGAAGTCACCTAAGTTTTCTTACATATGGATTAACTGGGCACAGAATTTTAAAGATTTTGTGAATTAGCTGGGGGATGTGCTGCACATGTCCATTAAATGTTTGAGGTGATTGATCTGAGAAATTGGCTCTTGTAGACACTGATAGACATTATTCCAGGAAAGAAAAAAGTCACCTACACCCAATAAAGAATACATCTCTGTTATATCTGTAAGAGGTAAAACAAAAGAAAAAAAATGAATTTAGGGGTAACCTAAAAATGTGTTCTACAAGGGATACTGGCCTCAGAGTCTTTAGGAAGAAACAGGCTCCTCTGTTGGCAAATGACAGGGACTTTTGAGATGAAGGGCTTCTGCTGGTCAACTAAGATTCACACTAGTGCAGACTCTCTGCGATACCTGCTCGTAGCTGTTCCCCTGACTCATTGCAAACAGAGCCCTGAATTTGTCTGGCAGCAACGTGACTTGATGTCGTTTGGATCTGTGTCCCCACCCAAATCTCATGTTGAATGTAATCCCCAATGGTGGAGGTGGGACCTGGTGGGAGGTGATTGGATCATGGGGGCGGATCCTTCACGAATGGTTTAGCATCATCTCCTGGTGCTGTTCTCACGACAGTGAGTAAGTTCTCGCAAGATCTGCTTGTTTAAAAGTGTGTAGCACTCGCCCCGCCCCATCCTTGCTCGTCCTCTGGCCGTATGAAGTGCCCACGCTCCCTTTGCCTTCTGCCATGATTGTAAGTTTCCTGAAGTCTCCCTAGAAGCTGAACAGATGCCAGCATCATGCTTCCTGTAAAGCCTGTGGAACTATGAGCCAATGAAACCTCTTTGCTTTATAAATTACCCAGTCTCAGGTATTTCTTTATAGCAGTATGAGAATTCACTAATGTGTGCCCTGCTATAGGAATTAATTCACCATTAGTCCAACTCATTCAAGGCAACCCATTCCTCCTGGCCATAGTCAAGACCTGAGCCTCATCCCACAAGGCTCAGCACAAATACAGGTTCCCCTGAAAGCCTTCACAGGCCCTCCAGAACCTTAGCTATGGTTTATTTAGTACCCTATATGTCTCCTTATAGCATTTATCTTTATTTTAGTTGAATAAATTGTTTTAAGTGCATTAGTCATTTAATGTCTGTTTCACCCAACAAAATGTTAGTGACATTAGACAGGGACCCATGTCTTAGTAATAACTGTAATCCCCAGTACCTAGTAAAGTGCCTGGCAAATAATAGGTGCTCAATGAATACTTGCTAAGTGAATGACTGCTTTCTGAAGAGAACTTTGAAATCATGCAGATACTCTATCACCTGGCATGTTCTGCTCTGAGATCCAGGTTAGCAAACTACAACTAGAAGTGGCTTACACAGTTAGGACAAAAGTATTTCTTATAGTCAGAACTCCTGATTTAGAGTGGTTTCAGGTCTGGTTAATTCAGAACCCAGGCTCTTTTCTTTTTTATACACAGGGCCTTGCTCTGTCATTCAGGCTGGACTACCACGGCATGATCATTGTTCACCGCAACCTCAAACTCCTAGGCTCAAGTGATCCTCCTGCCTCAGCCTCCCACGTAGCTGGGATGACAGGCGTGCAGCACCATGCCTGGTTAATCCAGGCTCTTTTAATCTTTTCTTTTTTTTTTTTTTTTTT
>NW_012103920.1:5445274-5447135 GCF_000951045.1 Mandrillus leucophaeus
TCAAAAAAAAAAAAAAAAAAAAGGAAAAAAAAAGAAAAGAAAAAGAAAGAACTAGACTGGGCATGGAGGTTCATGCCTGTCACTCCTATAATCCAGCACTTTGGGAGGCCAACGTGGGTGGATCTCTCGAGTCCGAGAGTTTGAGACCAGCCTGGGCAACATGACAAATATACATCTCTACAAAAACTATAACAATTATTCAGGCATGGTGGTTCCCACCTATAGTCTAAGCTACTTGAGAGGCTGAGATGGGAGGATCACTTGACTCCAAGAGGCAGAGGTTACAGTGAGTCCTGATTGTACCACTGCGCTCTAGCCTGGCTGACAGAGTGAGTCTCTGTCTTAAAAAGAAAAAAGAACTTTTTTTTTCATTATTGATTTAGGAAAGTCAGGGCATTAAGAAATGTGAAAACCTTAGATGGCACTAAAAAGTAAACATTGTTTTTTTGTTTGTTTTTTTTTGTTTGTGTTTGTTTTTGAGACAGAGTTTTGCTCTTGTTGCCTAGGCTGGAATGCAATGGCACGATCTTGGCTCACTGCAACCTCTGCCTCCTGGATTCAAGCGATTTTCCTGCCTCAGCCTCCCCAGTAGCTGGTACTACAGGTGCCCGCCACCACGCCTGGCTAATTTTTGTATTTTTGGTAGAGATGGGGTTTCACCACGTTGGCCAGGCTGGTCTCAAACTCCTGACCTTGGTGATCCACCCGCCTCAGCCTCCCAAAGCGCTGGGATTACAGGTGTGAGCCACCGTGCCGGGCTTAGAAGTGCCAATTGTTATTTAGAGTGAGGCAATGGTCAGCAGCCCAAGGTAACCGTTTGACCAGTTAGTGTCTTCCTCCAGGTCACATCCCTGGCCCTGCCCTGCCTCTGGGGTAAGACTGCCCCTCCAGCACTACGCAGTGCTGCAGCCCATGGGAGGCCAGTCTTCTCCAAACTTCCCTGTTGGGAAATGGCACGACCGTACTCCCAGCTACCAAAGCTACACACCCTGCAGGCAAGCTTGACCCTGCCGATTCTGTCCCAAAATGCCTTTTGAATCTAAAGTGTCCAGTCTCTCCATTCCTTCCACCTCATCTCTAGTCCAAGTCCCCCATCCAAGCCCTCACTCTCAGATGCCTGTTAAACATACACACACACACACACACACACACACACACAGAGAGAGAGAGAGAGAGAGAGAGAGAGAGAGAGAGAGAAGCACTGAGAGAGAGAGAGAAAGAGAGATTGAGAGAGACTGAGTGAGTTATTCTGGCATAGAAAAGAGAAATGTGGATTCATTTTGATTGAAAAAATTACTTTGCAATAATTTGTTTTTATTTTCCTATAACTCCTACTTTTTCATTGTGACTTTTAAAAAGTATATTTATATGTATTGGAAAGGGCAACTTTCCCAGCTGATTATCTTAACAGGTGCCTTTGACTCACAGTTAGCAGGAGACACTTCAGCCTTTTTCAGGAAGGACTGCTTTCAAGGTTAGCCTACCTGGGTTATATCCCTGAGTCAATATTTAATCAGCAGCATGGCTCTAGGCAATTTAACCTTCCACTACCTTAGTTTCTTCATCTGTAGAACACTACCACCTGCTAAGCAGGGTAATTGAAATTGCATATGTAAAGTACACCACAGTTTCCTGGGGGTCACATTCATTCTACTGCTCCTAACTCCTTCAGGTGGGCTTTGTACTACCTGGGACACCAAAGGCCAGAAAAGCAATCAAGGCAGCAAATGGCCACAGCTGCAAGCAAAACAAGTCTGTTAATCAAAACCTATAGGCCAAGGAAATGACTGTCATCTCCCACTGCCCAGTTTTAGGGTTCCTTCTATGCAGCTCTGACTCTAGGTAGAACTGGTGAGAAAAA
>NW_012103920.1:5449930-5451293 GCF_000951045.1 Mandrillus leucophaeus
GGCTTGAGCCACCGCGCCCGGCCGTGATCTTTTCATTCTGCTATTCTCTTCAGGGCATCAGCTGGCTCCATTCATGGGGCGGATATACTGGCCTTGGAAAAGGTGAGAAGATTATATCTAGGAGCAGAAAAACATTCCTTCCTTGTACCCTTGTTCAAGAATGAAGGAAATTTCCCAGTACACCCCTCATTGGCCAGAATTTTGCAACATACCCATCCTTGATCATTGGCAAGGGTGATGGCATCCTGATGATCACTTTAGACTAAACCAGACTCAGCCTTGAGTCCAGGAAGGGGCCCAGTTTTACCGCTGTCCTGGCCCATGAATGCAGTAATGACTGTGTTGGCACAAAAGATGCTGGGTGTGTGTGCATGTGTGTGCCGGTGTGTGTGCTGATGCTGGAGTGAGAAGGGGAGTTTTATAAACACTCAAGAATGCCTACCATCCACCCTCACTCTGCATCAATAGGCTAGTAACGTGTAGAAACTCATTAGAAGAAATATTGGCATCCAAATATTGTGTGTAGCCATGGAAGAAATGTCCAATTTGCCTTAAAAATATTCCTGTTTTTCAGGGTCACTCAGATGGCAATGGAGTGCTGATTAAATCCACTGAAGTCAATAATTCACTGCAGATAAAAAGTAAAAAAAAGGGGCCTCATAGTTACTCACTTTCATTGTAATTCAAATATTAAAGGCCTTATTTTCAGAAGTTTAAAAGAAGTCAGATTACACAGATTTAGTGACTAATATAAAAACCAAAAGAAGGTGAACATTACAAGATACCAAGTCAAAATATTTACCATATAACAACAATAATAGCAGTAAGTAACATTACGTATTTAGTGTTTATTTTGTGGTTTAGTTCCAGGCATTGTTAGTGGTATACCGGCATTATTTTACCTGATCACAAATACAAGGAATTCACAGGCTGCCTTGATGGTTTTAAAAATCTTTTTATAGAGCTATTGGAATATTTATATTCAATAGGCAAGAAAAGAGAAATAAGTACTATATAGTACTATCATATAACAATAATACAATAAGTATAATACATCAAGCCAATTGAAAGAACTATGCTGGGCAGAGTGGCTCATGCCTACAATCCCAGCACTTTCGGAGGCCGAGGCAGGCATATCATCTGAGGTCAGGAGTTTGAAACCAGCCTGGCCAATGTGGTAAAACCCCATCTCTACTAAAAATACAAAAATTAGCTGGGCATGGTGGCGGGTGCCTGTAATCCCAGCTACTTGGGAGGCTGAGGCACAAGAATCACTTGAACCCAAGAGGTGGAGGTTGCAATGAGCTGAGATCGTGCCATTGCACTCCAGCCTGGGTGACAGAATGAGACTCCTTCTCAAAAA
>NW_012103920.1:5455438-5474363 GCF_000951045.1 Mandrillus leucophaeus
CCTGGGTTATATCCCTGAGTCAATATTTAATCAGCAGCATGGCTCTAGGCAATTTAACCTTCCACTACCTTAGTTTCTTCATCTGTAGAACACTATCACCTGCTAAGCAGGGTAATTGAAATTGCATATGTAAAGTACACCACGGTTTCCTGGGGGGTCACATTCATTCTACTGCTCCTAACTCCTTCAGGTGGGCTTTGCACTACCTGGGACACCAAAGGCCAGAAAAGCAATCAAGGCAGCAAATGGCCACAGCTGCAAGCAAAACAAGTCTGTTAATCAAAACCCATAGGCCAAGGAAATGACTGTCATCTCCCACTGCCCAGTTTTAGGGTTCCTTCTATGCAGCTCTGACTCTAGGTAGAACTGGTGAGAAAAATCTATTCTATTCTATTCTGTTCTAGTCTAGTCTAGTCTAGTCTAGTCTAGTCTAGTCTATTCTATTCTTTTGCTCTTTTGCCCAGGCTGGAGTGCAATGGCACATCCCAGCTCACTGCAACCTCCGCCTCCTAAGTTTAAGCAATTATCCTGCCTAAGCCTCCCAAGTAGCTGGGGTTAGAGGTGCCTGCCACCATGCCCAGCTAATGCTTTGTAGTTTTGTAGACACAGGGTTTCACCATGTTGGCCAGGCTAGTCTCGACCTCCTGACCTCAGGTGATCCACCCACCTCGACCTCCCAAATTGCTGGGATTACAGGCATGAGCCACCATGTCCGGCCGAGAAAAACTATTCTTGAAAATGCCTTGGTTATTTACCTTGCCTACATCTGCGAAAACGATGAGTCTAAACTAGCTTCTTGGGACACTTGATTCAACCAGTTTTTGTTTTTTTGTTTTGTTTTATATTTTTACGAGACCAGGTCTGACTCTGTCATCCAGGTTGGAGTGTTGGAGTTGCAGTGGCGTGATTACGGCTACAGCTCCCTGCAGCCTCGACTTGTGGAATTTAAGTGATCCTTCCACTTCTGGAATAACTGGGATTACAGGCAGGAACCACTATGCCCACCTAATTTTTTTTTTTTTTTTTGAGACAGGGTCTGGAGTTCCAGGCTGGTCTGGAACTCTGGGCCTCAAGCAGTCCTCCCAAGTAACTGGGATTACATGTGTGAACCACCATGCCTGGCTGCAACCAATTTTAATTACAGCAATGAGTTTCTCACTTTTTCTTGAATAAATCTCCCCCCACCAAATCCCTCTTGGCTCCCCAGGCAAAGCTAACAGGACCATGTATCACTCCATCTCTAGTTCTGCTGCCTCATTTGCAGGTGGACAATTTTCTTCTCTCTTTTTTTTTTAAACAAAGTCTCACTCTGTTACCCAGGCTGGAGTGCAGTGGTATGATCTCGGCTCACTGCAACCTCTGCCTGCCAGGTTCAAGCGGTATCTTCTGCCTCAGGCTCCTGAGTAGCTGAGATTACAGGCCTGCGCCACCATGCCCGGCTAATTTTTGTATTTTTAGTAGAGACAGGGCTTCATCATGTTGGCTAGGCTGGTCTCGAACTCCTGATCTGAAATGATCTGCCCATCTCGGCCTCCCGAAGTGCTAGGATTACAGGAGTGAGCCACTGCCCCTGGCCTAGATGGACTTTCCATTCATACAGTAGGAACATGAGGACGGGCCCCCTATCCAAGGCAGTTTATCTCACTTGAGCCCTCTGCTGCTGTTGGATGATTTTGAGCTTTATTCTTCATTCATCTTAATCTTCTTTTCTGGAGATTTAGACAATTTGAATTGTCAGAAACCAAAATTACAACAAATTAAGTTTAAAGATCTCAACTGACCTGATGATTGCAGGATAGGGCAACACTTTGTTCCATAAAATAGAGTAAGTGTTCCAGTGAGCCAAGCAGAGGGGGCTGGCCTTGGAAGACAGAGTAAAGCTGCAGAAAACAGAAACCAAGAACAGAGCATATGCAGAGCGTATTCACTACTTGTCAAAGTTACTTTTTCTTGAAAGGCATGTACAAGAACACAGAACAATAGAAAAACTGAAGATTTAAACTGGCCTGTTTGGGAAATTGGCTATTTTTCCTTCTCTGGATTTCTAGGAAGGTCAGACAAAAACTTAGTTTAGGTTTGGTGACATGTAACTTTAACATGAGTGACTCCATTTTGATTTTTAATCAGTTCCGTTGGGACCTAGTGCAGGAGCTTAGACCAAAACAATGGCCTCTTATAATTTTTATCTAATAAAAGTCTCCTCCATATTATTGTAACAGAATGCAGGTCCAGGTGCTCGCAGTTAAAGAGCTACAGGTGGAGTATTTCTAATCGGAAACACTTGGGACCAGAAGGGTTTCAGTTTTTTTTTTCATTTTTTTCTTTTTTCGATTTTGGAATAGTTGCATATATTTAATGAGATATCGTGGGGATAGGACCCAAGTCTAAACATAAAATTTATTTATGTCTCACATACACTTTATACACACAGCCTAAAGCTAATTTTATGAAATATTTTAAATAATTTTGTGCATGAAACATATGATTCATCATAGGAGGTCAGCTAGGGAAGTTTTCACTTACGGTGTCGTGTTGGCACACAAAAAGTTTTAAAGTTTGAAGTATTTTGGATGTAGGGATGCTCAACCTGGAACATAACTAACTGAATAGTTCAATTAAAAAAAAAAAGAAATGAAGGCCAGGTGAGATGGCTCATGCCTGTAATCTCAGCACTTTGGGAGGTCAAAGTAAGAGAAACGCTCGTGCCCAGGAGTTTGAGTCCAACCCGGGCGACATAATGAGACCTCTAGTTCTATTAAAAGAAAAAAAAAAAAAGATTTCCAAATTGCTGGGGCCCCAAGGCTCATGGAGTTGGGGCGATGGAGCGGATTCCAGATTCTAGGCTCCACCCCACTCTGAATGAATCAGTCTCCAAATGAGGGATCTGATACATGGAAACATCACTTTTACCTTGAGATGCTTAACTGAAATCAGCTGGGGCTAAAGGGCAACCTTTTTCCCCACCCCCAAGGCCTAGGGTATATAAAGGGTAATCCAAAGGGTGTTGTTTTGTACCACTTTGATTTTAAAAAGAAGGAATTGAGGGTCTGTAAGGGGAAGGTGCTACAGATAGGTGCTGTACTTTGCTTTAAAATTGTTCCTGAAAATCCTGACTTCAGAGAGTTTAGAAAGAATACTAAAAATGCTTAGAAATACTTAGCAAGAATGTAAAACTACGAACTAGCTAACGACAAACAACTATAGCAAGTTCTAGCTGGAGAAGACATGCAAATTTGCAGTAGGGTCAATAAGAACTAAAGGGAATTGAGGGGAGTAGAAAATACTTTTTGTTTTCTTTGCTTCTTTGACTTATTTTTTGGTTGGTTGTAAGTAGGAAAACTTGAATCTGTCTGCCCCACTCACTTTCTCTGCGTGTGCACCTTTAGATTAGAAGGAAAAGAACTTGACAAAATTTCCTGACTTGTAGAATAGAAAGTGACTTTAAAAGATTATTAAGACAATTAACTCACAAACCTAGTAAAAGGTAGATAATGCAGTGTTCATCTTATCTCTCACTTCTCTACTTTACTTTCCTGAAGTTTAAAAATTGCCCAAACTTAAAAAGCTGTACCAGCTACACTGTAATACTGAGCAGTAAGAAATTACATAGTAGCATTGTCAGAGGAGAAGGGGGGATATTCCAGGAGGACTCCAGAAAAGTCAGCAAGCTCATTCCCAATGTCTGGCCGTGGAAGATTGGAGCAGAAGGAGCCTTACTTGAAATGGTTTCTGGGATACTGGTTTTCTTCAAGAAGTATACTTAAATTCTTTTCAGTGCGGTCAAGAACCAGTAGGATTTGTATCACCTGGGCAGCTAGTTAGAAAGACAAGTTTTAAATTAGCTGGGCCTGGTGGTGCGTGCTGGTAGTTTCAGCTGTTTGAGAAGCTGAGGTGGGATGATTGCTTGAACCTGGGGGGTTGAGGCTGTCGTGAACCAAGATTCTCCACTGTGGAGTTACCTTTGTTTTTTTTCTCTTTGTTGACAAAAGTTCTTTTTTTGACCAAACTCTAATCGGGCTTCTATAAACCCTCCCCACCTAGGTCCTGACTTCTGGGCTTCCATTTTCGTCTCAGTGTTACCCCACTTGGGCAGAAATCCTGCTAAGTCAGTTTGCCAGAATCCCCCATTCCGGAATTTGATCTGGTCTTTGCTCCTCCACTGTCCCTACGTGTGATACCTATTCTGGTCTGCTTTCAGCAAGAATTCTGTTAGGTTTATGTAGAATACATTTACCCTGAATGTCTTTTGAGAGGGAGTCTCGCTCTGTTGCCCATGCTGGCGTGCAGTGGTGTGATCTCGGCTCACTGCAACCTCCGCTTCCTGGGTTCATGCAATGCTCATGCCTCAGCTTCTCAAGTAGCTGGGATTACAGGTGTGTGACACTACGCCCGGCTAACTTTTGTATTTTTAGTAGAGAGGGTTTTGCCATGTTGGCCAGGCTGGTCTCGAGTTCCTGACCTCAAGTAATCCGCTCCCCTCCACCTCCCAAAGTGCTGGTAGTACAGGTGAGCCATTGTGCCCGGCTGATCCTAGGTGTTTTCTGTTAGTAATTTCTCATCGTCTGACTCGTTCATCCTTGGGGAGTCGAGGGGATAGATCCTTGACTACAAATCCCCATTTTTTTCTTGTATTAGGAGTTGAGCTCAGTCTTTACTGCAAAACACCACTGGAGTGGTTCCTATACCTATTGCAATGGTCCTATATAAAGTCTGCCTTTCTGTTCTTTAACAAGTGTCATGAGGAATTATTTTTAACACAGTGTAGCTTTTAAAAGGAAGTCACTGTGCATGGTCCACACTTGGGTGTGTAGTTGTGTGAGTGAAATAGGCACATATATTACCTGGAATTGGTTTAGATACTGAAAATACTTTTATTTCTCTTACAACTCCTTCAACATCGTGGATTTGTTTTTTGAATGAAAGACTAAGAAAATGTTACTGCAGTTAGCATTTTCTCTCATGTATGTATTTCTCGTAAACCACAGTATGTAAGGGACTTTTTTGAACTGTGGAAGCCCTTATGAGGCTGTAAGTCTTCATGGGCAGAAACCACGCTTAGCTGCCTTTTGTGTGATAGGGTTGGGCAAATTGAAAACACAGAATGTGTCATTTTACTAGTTTTTTTTTTTTTTTGGCATTTCAGCCCAAGTTTGATACTCAATTTCCTCGTTTCAATATTATAAAACATTCAATATTCTTATAAAAGTTATGTAATAGTATATAATCTTATAATTATGTAAGATACTACCCCAGGACACTGAAGATCACAAAAGGAGGGCTGCGATCAGAAAATGTAAAAAAGCTCCTTGGTGTGGGGCGGGGAGGGTGATAATGGGGGGAAAAAATTTGACAAACATTGCTCCCAGATGATGGATAACATGGGAGGGCCACTAGGAGAGTTTTCAGTAAAATAGATCTCCAAGACTGAGGTGTCCAAGAACATCAGATCTAGTCCTGTTAGATCTAATCCTGTTTGAGAGATGAGAAAACATCCAGAAAGATGTTGTTTCCATTCAGTAAATCTGTGGCAGGCCCAGCACAAGAGGTGGGAGTTTGAGACCAAGGACTAGACTCCTTCCAATTTACTCCTCAGCTGCAATCAAGCATACACCAAATGACTATGACCATGCTTCCTTGGTATTGTTTAATCTTCACAACGTTCTCTAGAAGTACATAAGGCACAGCCCGAGTTGGCAAAATGGAGAGACGGAAACCAATCACTACTGGGAGCGTGTGACCGACTTCTGAGGGACCGAGGTGGTTCGTTCTTAAAGGCCATGATTTGGCTGAGCTACGAATTCCTTATACTGCTGAGGTGTTTTGTTTTGTTTTGTTTTTGTTTTTTGAGATGGCGTTTCACTCTTGTCGCCCATGCTGGAGTGCAATAGATACAATCTCGGCTCACCGCAACCTCCGCCTCTCGGATTCAAACGATTCTCCTGCCTCACCCTCCCTAGTAGCTGGGATTATAGGCATGTGCCACTGTGCCTGACTAATTCTGTATTTTTAGTAGAGATGGGGTTTCTCTATGTTGGTCAGGCTGGTCTCGAACTCCCAATCTCAGGTGATCTGCCCGCCTCGGCCTCCCAAAGTGCTGGGATTACAGGCGTGTGAGCCACCGTGCCCAGCCTACTGCTTGAGTAGTTCTGGATCAAAAGAACTTCTGTGGTTTGGGAGCTGAGACCAGAGGACTGTTTGAGGTCAGAAGTTCAAGGCCAGCCTGGGCAAGACAGTGAGACCCATCTTTATAAAAAGGCTTCTGAAAAAGCTTGAGACATGTGCTGCCTTGCTTTAGGATACATTTTTTATAGAAGTACTCATAAAAGAGCAATCTTTGTACTCTGAAATTATGCAAAATCAAATTTTAAAATGTAGTTACCTTTGATGGAAACCTATTACATTGATCCAATTACCAATGATCTTTACAAGTTGAGTGTATGCATTTGTAGGATCTGGTTACCAAAGTGAAGACATTTAAGAATAACCAATTATGGCCAGCTGTAGTAGCTCATGTCTGTAATTCCAGCTCTTTGGGAAACCGAGGCGGGTGGGTTACCTGAAGTTGGGAGTTCAAGACCAGGCTGTCCAACATGGAGAAATGCTGTGTCGACTAAATACAAAATTAGCTGGGCGTGGTGGTGCATGCCTGTATTCGCAGCTACTTGGGAGGCTGAGGCAGGAGAACTGCTTGAACCTGGGAGGCAGAGATTGCGGTGAGCGAGGCTGAAAACGTGACACTTCAAAAAGACGCTTCAGATAAAGTGGGTGAGCTAAGTAACTTTTGCAATGAAAGGGTTGGCTCTCTTTTGTCCGGCTTTGTGAGTGGCTAATGTATATGCCATCTCTGTTTGGACAACCTCCGGTTTTCGCCTAATGTGTGTGAGATACTGACGGATCAGTTTCTAGAAGAGAGGATAATGGATTCTTTGATCGATTTCATTTGAAATGATCAATGTTTTGTCCGAAGCTGGAGCACTTCTGGGTTAGTGCCAAGGCATGTTCATTGCATTTTACACAAATTGGTTAGAGAAGTTGTAGTCCGTCACACTTCCTATGCTGACGATTCAGTCTGTCAAGGTGACATTGTGCAGTCGGGTGGGAAGGTCAACCTTGGCCATGTATCCTGGAAGCCACCTGGCTGAGAGCTTTCTAAACAGGTTTCCAGAGGCAAAAGTGACTGGTCATTATGAGCTTTACTACTCAACCTTCATTGTTAGAATGGATTGGATGAATAAAATGGAACAGGAAATAGCCTCTGGTAGGCAGAGTGGCTCACACCTATAATCCCAGCACTTGGAGACGCTGAGGCAGGAGGACCGCCTTAGGAATTAGAGGCCAGCCTGGGCAATATAGCAAGACCTAACCAGTATAAAAACTAGGTAGGTGCGGTATACACCTGTGGTCCCAGCTATTCTGAAGGCCAAGGTGGGAGGATCCCTGAGCCTGGATGGTCAAGGCTGCAGTGTGTTGATAAAGTGAGACTCTGTCTCAAAATTATAAGATGGACAGCATGGCAAGCATATAAATCTTGGTACTTTGGGAGTTTGGATCTACCTTAGAATGACACAGGTGAGTCTCCACAAACCAATGCAATTGAACCATTTGCACCTGTTTTACCAGAAGTCCATCATGAGCTGAGGAATGTGTCACAGCTACAAGGTTTAGACTGAGAGCTTTAAATGGATAAAAATAGGGGATTATAAACTGGAGTTTACAAGGCCCCTAAAACTGAAGTAGTTTGCATATGTACCTATGTGTGTGCCTTATGGAGGAGAGTGAAAGCTTCCCTGATGGGCTTTCTATTATAATTCAACCAATTAGAGAATTAGCATAAAAACCTCCCTTTTTTTCACTCATATCTCCACTTCTTGATTTCTTTCTGATTTTAAGTGGTCCTGGGTTGATACCTAACATCAGTCAGGGGACTCTCTGGTGCTACGCGTGGATGGCAAAACGAAAAATCCTGATCCACGTCATCGTTGTGGCACCAGTGGGAGTGAGGCCCTGGGCCTCAGGGTGGAGGGCACAGGCATTGTGAGTTGGGTGGGGTCCACAGAACTGACAAAGGCATTTAGGCTCCCCTCACCCCCTGCTGGGAACCTTGGAGCTGAGCCCACTCAGCCAGTGTCAACATGACCGAGGCTGTTAGCAAGGGCAGGAGGCTCTGACAAGCAGGAGACAATGAACTGGACCTGAGCCTAGACAACCTGAATGAAGGTCCTCAAGCAGCTGGCTGCCTTTCCAAAGGCCCCTATGCTGGATCTGTTCTGCGAGAAATCTGAGGCTCTACTGTTGAATTTGCGTGGCCTCACATGCCTGGTGAGGCTAGATTAAGAACAAGCTGCAGGAGGTGGGGAGGGATCGCTTGAGGCCAGGAGTTGAAGACAGCCTGGGCAACACAATGAGACCCTGTCTCTACCGCCCCCGCCCCTCAAAAAAAGGGCTGGACGTGGTGTATGCACCTGTGGTCCCAGCTACTCGGGAGGCTAAGCAGGAGGTATGGCTTGAGCCTAGGAGGTCAAGGCTGCAGTAAACCATGATTATTGCACCACTGTACTTAAGGGTGGATGACAGAGTGTCTTGGTGGCAGGGCACACAGTGGGGAAGAAAAAATGGACTGTAACAGTTGCCCACAGACTTGAGCAATCTGGTCAACCTCCAGCACCTGGTTCTCCTCAACAGGCTGGTCACCCTGCTTATCTGCTTTGGTTAGCTCAAGAATCTGAAGTGTCTGGAACTGTAAGGTAACTCCCTGGATCCCGTCCTGGTCAAAGTGGCAGGTGATTGCTTGGATAAGAGGTAGTGTAAGCAGCACACATGCGAGGTGTCACAAGAAGTGAAGGCCATGCAGGTGGGTTTAGAAGCAGGAAGAGGCATGGGAAGCAGGAGAGGCAGAGAAATCTGAGGTCAAGCAGCGAGCTAAGGAACCTCAGGAGTAGGGGAAAGAAGGATACCTTCAAAGCAGTGAAGTGGATCAGGAGAAGAAACTAAAGAAGGAAACAAACCAGACCCCGAAATCTAAGTCCCACTCTTACTCCCACAAGCTACCACCCAGGACGCGAACAAGGTCATGGCTTTGCTGAAGCTACTGCTACTGTTTTGTGTGGCGAGTGGGCTGGTTGCTTGTGGGTGACAGAGCTGCAGCCTCTCTGTGCCAGTGTGAATACCATCTATGACAATGCAGTTCCAGGGTCTATGTCACCATGAGGTCTTCCAGTGGGGTCTTCCAGATCAACTCGGCAGTGAGCTCGTCCCAGCACTGCTGCCCACCAGCCTGGGAGTTTGGATTCCTATGGAATTGGGTTCTGCTGGACACAACCTTTCTGTAGCATTAGACCTACCCACCGTCACCAAATGACTGCTGATTGGCACTTGAGACTTTCTCCTTGTAGGAATTACTTCTTAGGGTTACCTGTTTTGGAATTAAGAGAAATGGGAATCGGGGTGTCAGATGACAGTTACCTGCATGCCTAAAGGAATAGGCTTGGGCATGGGGAGAGAAAAAACAGCCTTTTCTAGTTATACAAACTCGTGTAAAGGCATGGGCCATTTCTACTAAATGGCCAGCTGTCACTATGCATGTACTTTTTTTTTTTTTTGAGAAAGGGTCTCTGTCACTGAGGCTGGAGTGCAGTGGCACAATCAAAGCTTACTGCAGCCTTGATCTTCTGGGCTCAAGTGATCCTCCTACCTCGGCCTCCCTGGTACCTGGGACCACAGGCATGTGCCACTTCACCCAGTTAATTTTTAAATTTTTTGTAGAGACAGGGTCTCCCTGTGTTGCCCACACTGGTCTCAAACTCCTGACCTCAGGTGATCTGCCTGCCTCACCCACCGTGCCCAGCCTAAGAGGAAGTGTTAGCGGGAGACCTGTGGAAAACTCAGTAAAACTAGCCTGCGTGGTGGTGGGGATGGGGAGGGATATACTTATTTTCTTTCAGGACCTCAGAGATTTAAGCCTTTTTGTGGCCATACAAAATGTCTGGCTATGAAAAGGACTTCACGAACATCCAGTTCAATATAATTGCAGTCAGAAAAACTGAGGCCTTTCATGGACTTACCTGTGGTCTCCCAGCTAGTTTGAGACAAAATTGGATTTTCACTGTGGTATTTGTTCTTTCCTTTACATTATGTTGCCTCCTTTGTAATGTCCTGAGACAATAAAACTCTAAGGAGATCTATGTCTCAGCCAAAGTATAGAATCATTCACGGCAGACAGATGAATTACTCAGATAGACATCTCATGCCATCAGGTCTTGGGCAGCTCCCATAGAGTCCTGCTCCAACTTCTGTGTCTTCCATAAAGTGGCAACACTCTAGGCTCCTTGCTTTGATTTTAAAGCGTTAACTCCCTAACTTCTAGTGGCAGATCTCTGCAAAGCTACATTGTTTATAACGGCTCTATTTGTAAATGATGTGACTATACCTCAAAAGTAACCTGCTTTTGCAGGTCTTTATGGATCAGCTTCATAAGACGCTGAGGTTTAGAATTGATTCCAGATCACAACAGGGGGGAATGAATGGAAACAGGAAATGAAGGGAAACAAGTAGCATCGTGTAGCTGAAAAGCCATGCATCCACCAGGACTAGTACTGATAAGGACGGCACTGTCCCTTCTATTGTCTTGTAGATTCAGCATTTTTTTGCCTCCTTTTGCTTCGTCTTTTCACAACTGGATGGGGGAGGGATCAGAAACAACTATGTCGTGGTGCTCATTCACTGAAAACTCCCCATTGCAAGCTCCTTGCCTCTCTGTGGGGAGCAAACCTGTTATAGCTCAGAGCTGAAGAGGGCAGGGTCCAGCCTTTTAGCTCTAGTGGCCCATTTGGATAGGACTGCCACTCACGACTGTCCTGATACTGGGGAAAAAAGGCACCACTCATGACTGTCCTGATTACTGGAAGAAAGGGCTTTGTTAATCTTCTCCCTCAAGGATAGCTCTGCTGCATAGGCCCACACCCTACTCAGAGTTGCTTACGCTTTCCTTCAGTCTTTCTCCAAGCTCCAGAGCCATTGGTACAAATGGTTTATTGAAACTAAATATGTAAGATTAAGACATGGAAGTTGTTACCATAATCATCACATACTGTTCCTTCGTTAGCTGAGGCAGCTCAGTGGCTGAGCCTAGTTAAGCCAACCCACCCCAGGTTCATTCACGACTTCGAGATTAGATGCCGATTCTTTTGGATTTCTACAATTATTAAATACATGTCTGAGTTGGGGAAAAACATCCGCATCCATCGTAAGACCATGCGTCTGGCTATGGGATGACACCTTGGTAATTCATCTTCTCTGTTCATCTGAGAGGGGGGGCATTATGCTGAGATCTTTTTCCTTGTCTTAAAATAGGTGTTTTGACCCACCTTGCAAATACTTAATGTATTATACTAGGCTATGTGTGAGATCTCTGGGGTATACAAAAAATAAAAGTAATCTGTAAACCTCAGTGGGCCTACAGTCCTTCTGAGGCATATAAATAGAAAGCAGGCCAGGTGCAGTAGCTCACGGCTGTAATCCCAGCACTTTGGGAGGCCAAGACAGGCAGATCACCTGAGGTCAGGAGTTAGAGACCAGCCTGGTCAACAGGGTGAACCCCCCCATCTCTACTAAAATTTAAAAAATTAGCTGGGTGTGATGGTAGGCACCTGTAAGCCCAGCTACTCAGGAGGCTGAGGCAGGAGAATCGACTAAAGCAAGGAGGCAGAACTTGCAGTGGGCCGAGATCGCGCCCCTGCACTCCAACCTGGGTGACAGAGTGATACTCCATCTCAAGAAAGCAAACACTGAGTGTTTTCTTTGTGCCAGGCTCTTATAACCATACATATCCTTATTTGCCAATCAGTAGTCTGAGGTTAAGATTGTCCATCTCCACCGACATTTTTTTGAAATCGGAACACTAAAGCTTATATTTGATCACATAGAAAACAACTGGTGAAGGCAGGGACTGGGGAACGAACATACACTGGGGCCTGTGGTGGGGGGGTTGGAGCGAGGGAGAGCATCAGGTTAAATAGCTAATGCATGTGGGGCGTAATACCTTAGGTGATTGGTTGACAGGTGCGGCAAACCACCATGGCACACATTTACCTCTGTAATAAACCTGCACATTCTACACATGTATCCCAGAACTTAAAATATACAATAAAGTGGTAAAGCATACTTAATGCCATGCATGTGTTCTTGCTCATATAGTGAGGTTCTTCATTCCTCTTAAGGAATTCTCAGTAAACCCTGAAAGTCCTTTTACTTTAAACGTGAGATAGGAGGACTGTTTCCATTCCAGGGAAAGAAATATCAGAGGAGGATGGGAAAGAGGGAGCTGAGCTAGGACCTTCTGCTTTTCCCCTCCTGCCGGTCGTTCCACTTGTTGTAGAAGAAAAGGTTAATTCTGAGTAGCATGGTAGAATTATTTTTGAGAAGAGTACCTAATACTGTAGATACTTCCTTTTTTTCTGGGAAGGAGACTGACGCTGAGAGAAACGGGACTATGAATGCCATCCACATAATTTGTGACTGTGGCTCTTTCTAGTCTGCCCTCATGTTGACATATGCCCAGAGCATTTCTGTCATGCTGCTGCTTTTTCTAGAATGTCAAGCCCTGATCATGCTCTGATTATTTACTGTGTAATAACACGTGCTGTGTTTGTGGGAATAAAATTTCTACCTTCTGCTTATGTGTCCACCTGTTGGATTATACTCAGAACTCTCCAAAACAAAAGGCCAGGTTGTGGAGAGCTCAGAAAAGGTCACCCCAAAACTTAGTGCCAGGAAGGAGACCAGTGCTAACTGAACATCTGCTTTGGGCAGAGAACTGCATTTGACACATCTATGTCTGTCATTCCATTTAATTTTCAACAATAATCCTCTGAGCTTAGTACAAGCATACACAATTTTCAGGGAGGATACTAAGTTTGAGAAGTTAAGATGCTTACCTAATCTCACCTGGCCCCTAGTTATTGATGGAATCCGTATGTAAACTCAACTTGGCCAATTCTTACTCTTTTCCTGTATAGCAGGCTCCCTGCCAGTCTTTGTCATGGCAGGTCAGCACATGGGATACTGGCTGTGACAATCTGATCTCCAGGGATCTTCCCCCTGTTTCGTTTCACTTGGAGGATTCAGCAGATGCCTGGAGTGGAGGATAAAGGGAGGGGGAGTCATTGTCTTCACATTTGGGAATATGTGCTCATATGAAATGATGCAAAGGAGGACAAAAATAGTTGGCCAGGCGCAGTGGCTCATGCCTGTAATCCCAGTACTTTTTGGGAGGCTGAGGCAGGTGGATTACCTGATGTCAGGAATTGGAGACCAGCCTGACCAATAAGGTGAAATTAAAAAATAACCGGGTGTGGTGGCAGGTGCCTGTAGTCCCAGCTGCTTGGGAGGCTGAGGCAGAGAATTGCTTGAACCCAGGATGTGGGCAGAGGTTGCAGTGAGCCAGGATCATGCCACTGCACTCCAGCCTGGGTGACGGAGTGAGACTGTCTCCAAAAACAAAATTGTTAGCATTCACTACGGTTACATACATGAGTGCATTGACTAAGACATCTATGAAGGTTCTTGTTCAATCCTCCCAATAACACAAAGGTAAGTACCACAACAATTCCCACCTGTGGATAAGAAGCTGAGCATGGAGAAGTTAACTAGTTCCAGTGTTCTAGTTAACTACTAAGTAAAGGATCCTTGATTCGTACCCGGGTCTGAGTTCTGAGCCTTAATTACTTTGCTGCATTGCATCTGGTGTTGAGTGATTATTCTGTCCCCATCAACAACTGGTAGGCCACAGAAACCTTTTATTTATGGGCTGTTCAGGCAAGTAAATTTCATCGCCTAATGACATAGCTTTTTTAGAGAGCTGTCAACGGAAGATAACCTCCCTCTCTGGTTTGGTGGTGCTTATTCATTTATTCAGAGCTGCTATTAATTTTAATTACTTGTTTCACCTTTGACCACCATAAAGTTCATCTGATTAAAAAAATTCTTAACACAGAAAATTGCTAATAAATACCAAAAGCTCTAGGTCAACAAAGCCAGGCATGCTTGATTAAATATCCATGGAGCTTATAAAATGTCTGCCTAGGCCGTTGGCATTTGTAAAGAGACATTTATGACTCCAACACAATCTTTGCTATCATTGGGCTTATAGCTAACATATCAATCTTGACCATCAGTTTTGACTTTTTCTCTGGAAGAAGAACTTAAGCTTCCTACATTTTCTACATTTCTGGCACCATACAGATTTCATGCATTTTTAAGATACACTTTCTCAGCAAATAAGGCTTTTAAGAATCTGAAATAATAAAAACTGCATATTTTAAAATCCATAAAGCAACAGAAACCTTCAACACAAGGGGACAGGGAAAGGGAGGCTTCAAAGCAGGAGGAATGTACATTAAACATAACGGGGAGTTTCCTCTCTCTGAGGTGGAAGGACAGTATTTGCCAAGAATGTCCTCCTTTGAAGATGCCTGTGAATAGAGCCGGTTTCTTCTCTGCAGTAGTTTTTGGATTCAGGGGGAAAGAGTCTTTTGAATATTTAAATTTTCATCATATATTCTTTTGTTAAATCTCTTGACTGAGCTCTTTGTCTTTTGTGATGGTGTATGAATTGTTAGGCAAAAGTAACTTGGTAGAAAATATCTGAAAAAAACATAGAGAAAGAAAATATGAAGTTGTTTTGCTTCTGGTGGGAATTCCCTAACATATGAAGATTACTTTTTCTTCTGTTGCGAGATTGAGTATCCAGTCATAATCCATTTCCCTGTATTGTAATTTGGGATAGAAGCTGGTCTCTGGGTAACAGATCCACTTTACTGGCAATTGGAAAAGTTGAGTCCTCCACTTAATGCAACTTGTTTTTTCTCTGTCCCCAACCCCCTTTCTTTGGATTTGTGAAGGATGCATTTTAGCTCTTAGATCTTTTTAATAACGTAGGCTGAAAGTTAATGGAAATACTGCATTACTGAAATAATGAAATAAGCTCAAATCAGTAGGATGTGTCTAACAAGCACCGAAGTATTAAGTTGGCACAGTGACGTCCAGTTACATATATAAAACGTGGTTTTTGATTTAAAAATTACGGACCAAGAAGCAGTTTCTCTGCTCCTTCTAGAATCTCTGGTTGGTTCAGCCCACCTACCTCCACTCCTGCCTCTACTACGTCCATCGGGGTGACCCAGAAGTCCTACAAGGTGTCCACCTCTGGCCCCTGGGCCTTCATTCAGCAGCCTTTCCTACACAGCTGGGTCCGGTGACCGCATCAGCTTCTCTAGCTTCTCACGAGTGGGCAGCAGCAGCTTCCGGGGTGGCCGGGGTGGAGGCTATGGTGGGGCCAGTGGAATGGGAGACATCACCACCATCATGGTCAACCAGAGCCTGCTGAGCTCCCTTAACCTGGAGATGGACCCCAACATCCAGGCCATGCATACCCAGGAGAAGGAGCAGATCAAGACCCTCAACAAGTTTGCCTCCTTCAAACACAAGGTGTACAGTTCCTGGAGCAGCAGAACAAGATGCTGGAGACCAAGTGGAGCCTCCTGCAGCAGCAGCAGATGGCTCAGAGCAACATGGACAAACATGTTTGAAAGTTACATCAATAATCTTAGGTGGCAGCTGGAGGCTCTGGGCCAGGAGAATCTGAAGCTGGAGGCAGAGCTTGGCAACATGCAAGGGCTAGTGGAGGACTTTGATCTCATCCTCATACTTGTTCTTCAATCAGCGTACAGAGATGGAGAATGAATTTGTCCTCATCAAAAAGGATGTGCATGAAGCTTACATGAACAAGGTAGAGGTGGAGCTGGAGTCTCACCTGGAAGGGCTGACTGAGGAGATCAACTTTCTCAGGCAGCTGTATGAAGGAGGAGATCTGGGAGCTGCAGTCCCAGATCTTGTACAAGTCTGTGGTGCTGTCCATGGACAACAGCCGTGCTCTGGACATGGACAGCATCATTACTGAAGTCAAGGCACACTACGAGGAGATCGCCAACCATAGCCAGGCTAAGGCTGAGAGCATGTAGCAGATCAAGTATGAGGAGCTGCAGGCGCTGGCTGGGAAGCACGGGGATGACCTGATCTGGCGTTTAAAGACTGAAATTTCTGAGATGAACCAGAACATTAGCCGGCTCCAGGCTGAGACTGAGGGCCTCAAAGGCCAGCGCCAGCGGGCTTCCCTGGAGGCTGCCATCGCAGATGCTGAGCAGCGTGGGGAGCTGGCCGTTAAAGACGCCAAAGCCAAGCTGTCCAAGCTGGAGGCTGCTCTGCAGCAGGCCAAGCAGGACAGGGCGCGGCAGCTGCGTGTATCAGGGGCTGATGAACGTGAAGCTGGCCCTGGATATTGAGGTCGCCACCTACAGGAAGTTGCTGGAGGGCGAGGAGAGCCGGGTGGAGTCTGGGATGCAGAACATGAGTATCCATTCGAAGACCACCAGTGGCTACGCAGGTGGTCTGAGCTCGTCCTAAGGGGGCCTCACAAGCTACCACCTGAGCTCCAGCTTTGGCTCTGGTGCGAGCTCCAGCTCCACCAGGGCCGTGGTTGTGGAGAAGATTGAGACCTGTGATGCGAAGCTCGTGTCCGAGTCCTGACGTCCTGCCCAAGTCAACAACTGTAATAGTCTCTCCCAGCCTGCACCCCCTGCGACTGCCCCAGAGCCCGGAAGGGAGGCTGCTGTGCAGCGGGGAGCGCAGGGGAATGGGAGACCCACCTGAGGCTCAGCCCTAGTCCTCAGCCCACTTGCAGGAGAGTTTACTATCTGGGGAACCCCCTTGCCCATGCCTCCAGCTACAAAACAAGTCAATTGTGCTTTTTTTTTTTTGTCCAAAATAAAACTTGAGCTAGCTCTGCCCCCCAAAAAAAGAAAAACACTTTCTACAAGGAGCTTTTAAAAGAAAAAAATTCACCCACATTATGTCACCCGGAGGTGACGCCTATTAACCATTTAATGCAGGGTTTTTGTTTGTTTTTAGAGTCTTGCTGTATTGCCCAGGCTGGAGTGCGATGGCGTGATCTTGGCTTATTGCAATCTCTGCCTCCCACGTTCAAGAGATTCTCCTGCCTCATCCTCGCAAGTAGCTGGGATTACAGGCGC
This sequence comes from Mandrillus leucophaeus, assembly GCF_000951045.1. Taxonomy (NCBI): domain Eukaryota; kingdom Metazoa; phylum Chordata; class Mammalia; order Primates; family Cercopithecidae; genus Mandrillus; species Mandrillus leucophaeus. The sequence continues at coordinate 5,472,523 of NW_012103920.1, forward strand.
CCACCACCACACCCAGATAAGTTTTGTGTTTTTAGTAGAGACGGGGTTTCTGCATGTTGGCCAGGCTGGTCTCGAACTCCTGACCTCAAGTGATCCAATGCAGTTCCTTTCAATCATGCATGTTAGTTAATGGCTGCATGTTTAAAAATCTGGAATAGTTGCCTAATATGCTGGGAACTTAATATTTGTAGTATGTGGACAAAATTTACGGTTTTCATTTGACCAGTTTGTTTTTGATTACTGTGAAAGTTCTGTAAGGTACAGCTATAAGCAACCTTAACCTGTTTTGCAAGTTACTCTTGCTTGGTACTTGATTTGTAGGGGGAGATGTTTTGTCTTTGAGAATCTGCTCTCTAGACATACCTACATAAATATGACAGCTTTGTGTTACTAATGCTAATGGGTTAATTAGGTGATATAGTTAGTTTTAATATGTAAAACACAACCCAAAGAGCGCACTGTTCCCTGGACTTAGGCAGATCTGGACTCCAATCCTGGCTCTGAAGCTTCAAACCTGTGCAGCGTTAAGCAAATCACCAAGCTCAAATCTGTTTGATCCTTAATTTCCTCATCACTAAAATGAGAGAGTAAAAACCTACATCATATGGTTATTGTGAGATTAAAAAGTATGTGAATATTCGAAGAAAATCACCAGATAAACTTGAGTTGTCATACAGTGTGACTTAGTATGACACGCGTTGATTTTTTTAGAAGAATTCTATGTAAGTTTTCGTAAGTGAAAAAAGCCATACTGTTAGAAGATTAAATGTTACCTTGCCTTTTATTTTCCTTCAAATGATACCATGCTTAAAAGACATGTTAAAATTAACAGTGTTCACTTTTTGAAGGGAAGCTATAGAGCTGATTTAGGTTGCTCATTCTGACTAAATCTACACCTTGGAAAATTACTGTCATTTTAGTTTCCTTCCCATTGTTCCCGAGTACTTGGAGTACTCGGGAAATTTATCACTTCTTCTCAGAGCCACCTGATACTTCATTTTTGAGCAAGTGCTTCTAAAAAGATGAAGGCATTTTTTATCTCCAGTGTTAGAAATCGGTTTGCAGCTGGTGGTAATTTTAATTTTCTAAGCACCTTCTATGAGCAAAAAACTTTGTAATGCCCTTCTACCTACATTATCTCACGAAATGATCACAAAAACTTTAATGAAACAGGAATATTCCACTCTCTACATGTTTTTGTTTTTTTGTTTTTGAGACTGGGTCTTGCTCTGTCACCCAGGCTGGAGTGCAGTGGTGAGATCTCAGCTCACTGCAGCCTCCACCTGCTGACCTCAAGTGATCCTTCCATCTTGGCCTCCCTAAGTGCTGCGATTGTAGGCGGGAGCCACAGTGCCCGGCTTCTAGATGTTCTTAAATATTCCCAGCAATTTACAGATGCAGAAACCAAGTCAACACGTGAGTTGTCTTGATTCCTCGCAAAAAGCTGGCTCGGTGTCTCTGGCTATTTTCCCCATTACAGAGAGGGAGGCAAGACAGTCATTCCATCAGTTGTCACCGAGTTCCTGTCATGGGCTGCACTGGGGAGTGTGAGGCTAAGAGGGGGCAATCCATTCTCTCGGGTTACTCCTCACCTGGGTGCCCAGAAGGTGGAAGCCAGGCCACTTCCCTTTCCTCTCCAGGAGGCTGAGCATGTGCTGCTGGACAATGCCTTACCCAGGTGAAAAAGTGGCCCCGGTCCAGCAGCTCTCTGTTGTCCAAGTCCACCCGCAGCAGCCCGAGGAAGCTGGTGCTGCAGCAGCTCCGCTGGCGGCCAACACTTCAGCACCTGGACCCAGAGGACAGCGCCAAGCATGGCTTCAGGCCTGGAGGCCCACCGCCCA
>NW_012103920.1:5474919-5494735 GCF_000951045.1 Mandrillus leucophaeus
TTTTTTTTTTGAGATGGAGTCTCGGGGCGCTCTATTGCCAGGCTGGAGTGCAGTGGCACCGTCTCAGCTCACTGCAACCTCCTCCCCCCAGGTTCAAACCATTCTCTTGCCTAAGCCTCCCAAGTAGCTGGGATTACAGGTATGTACCACCATGCCCTGCTAATTTTTGTATTTTTAGTAGAGATGGGGTTTCTCTATGTTCCCATGTTGGCCAGGCTGGTCTCCGTCTCTTGACCTCGTGATCCGCCCACCTCTGGCCTCCCAGAGTGCTGAGATTACAGGTGTGAGCCACCACGCCCAGCCTAGTGGTAACATTTAATGCTGATCTCCATCGTCATGTATGTCTGCATTTAATGAATTCCCAGTTGAATTTGCACAAGCTTTTGGAAAGCAGTTTCATACCTTGGAACAAAGAGTCTACAGTAAATATTCTTTGATACTATAATTTCACTTCTGGAAGTCTAACGGGAGAAAAATCTAAAGTTGAAAAGTCAACCACACACAAAAATCACACAGATGTTCCTTTAAAAACTAATTATAAAGATTTATTACAGCATATGATATGCAATATTAGAAAAATGGGAAAACATTTTTATTTAAATAGTGAAAAAAAAATTTTTTTAACAAGGTCTTGTTCTGTAGCCCAGGGGTGGATTGTAGAGGTGGAATCATGGCTCACTACAGCCTCAATTCCCTGGGCTCAAGTGATCCTCCTGCCTCAACCTCTTGACTATCTAAGACTACAGGCATGGGCCACCACATCTGGCTTATTTTCTGTAGACACAGGGTTTGTTATGTTGCCCAGGCTGGTCTTGAACTCAGCTTTAAGTGATTAAGTGATCCTCTCACCTTGGCCTCCAGGGTGTGGGATTGTAGGTATGAGCCATTGCACCTGGCGTATTTTTTTTCTCTTGATCTCTGCTATTGAAAGCCAACTCAACATTTGTATTAAGAATGCTTAAATAAAACTTTAATCATAAATGGATTCAAAACATGGCAATCATGCATGTGCTAATGGATTTGTATATTGGAATATTATGGAACCATGGAAAGCACATTATAAAAATGATGAGTAAAATATTATAAGTAAAATAAAGTAGGACATAAATTTTTAGTACAGTTTGTAATCTCTGCCACTTTTATGGGCGATGGCAGAACTATGTAGACACTGCTGGATACAGGCGCTCAATAAATGTTAATTGGATAAATGAAGACAGGTGAAGGGTAGTTCCTAACATGTTTTTTTTACCCATAATTTTGTATAGCAAGATATGTTGGTTTTATAGGAAACACTTTTGTAGATGCCATGTCTAGAATCTTTGTTCATAAATCGTATTTTCAAATCTTGACTTTGAGACAGGGTCCCTGTCACTGAGGCTGGTGTGCAGTGGCATGATCACAGCTCACTGCAGCCTTGACTTCCTGGGTTCTAGCAGTTCTCCCACGTCAGCCTTTTGAGTAGCTGAGACCACAGGCCTGTGCCACCATGCCTGGCTAACTTTTGTATTTTTTTTGTAGAGACAGGGTCTGGCGATGTTGGCCAGGTTGGTCTCAAACTTCTCAGATCAAGCAATCCACCTGCCCCCAACTCCCTTAAGTGCTGGGATTACAGGGGTGAGCCACTGCCCCTGGCTTCAAATCTTTTTTCACAGTTCTCTGAGTGATGGTTTAATTCCTACGGATAGATGAGGAAGTGAGGGCCCAACACCTCATCCTTATGTGAAATCGGGTTGTAAGTGCGGAGTCTAGATCTTCTGACTCCAAGTCCCTTGACATTTCCTGACACTGAACTTGGCTAACATGTTCCAGGCTCTGATTTTGGAGACAGGAAACAAAATTGAAGTCCCTGCTCTGTCCCTGGCTTGCTGGGTGATTTAGGGGTAAGTCACTTCTCTTTGTGTCTCTTCCTTTCTTGGGTTTTTGACCTGGTAATTTATAAAATCCTTTCCCCCTGTTTCTTCCAGTGGAGAGAGGACTCTGTTAGGATGTTGGCTAGGCAGTCTAATGTTGCTCCCCCAGTCACTTTATTTCTTACCTCCTTGTTTTTTTGTCATTTTCATCTTGTCAATTTATTATGTCCCTTTACCATGTCAACCTTCTGTTGACATTTGGTCATATTGTCAGAAAAGATATTTATTTCTTTGCTCGTTATATATTTTACCTATCTAGATAGAAACTTTGTGAGGACAGAAGTCCTCTCTGACTTTTGCTCATCTGTACCTCCAAAATCTAGCACAGGGTTGGACTCAAACTCATAGTTAGCTCAGTAAAATAGTTGTTGAAAGAATTGCAGGAATGGAAGTGTATGTATGATAAAGATAGGATGAGCTCGCTTCTCCCACAACATCCCCTACTACTACTATGGGTCTTTCCCCCATTAGTCTTGTCAGGAAATAGTGCTAGAGCAGTAGTTCTTGGCTGGGTGAGTTTTGCTATCCCAGATGACATTTGGCAATATGTGGAGCTATTTTTGGTTGTCACAATTGGCACATGCTACTGGCATCCAGTGGGCAGAGGCCAGGGAGGTTGTTAAACTTCATACAATGCACAGGATGGCCCCAGCCCACTCCAGCTCCTGATAAAGAATCCACAGATCCTAAATGTCAACAGTGCCAAGTTTAGGAAACTCTGTGCTAGAGAGATTGAATGAGGTTAGTTTGCTTGTTTAAAATTTTCATTTGGGTGATTGTTTTGAAATTTCAAGCATACAGAAAAGTTGCAAGAATAATACAAAAAATGACCTTCACCCAGATTTTCCAATTGATATCTTGCCCTATTGCATTATCGTTTTCTCCATATATGGAATTATTTTTCTTTCTGAACTATTTAAGGGAAAGTTGCAGACATGATGTTCTATTGCCTCTGTATAACTCAGTGTGCATTTCCTAAAAGGTTTTACATAAACACAGCATCATTATCAATTATGATGACCCAATATCATTATCTAATTTAAAACCTTATTCATGTTTCACATATTATCCCAACTGTCTGTGAAGCAAGTGTTTTATTCCTCTTGCATTTGGGATGATGGTAGAGCTTGAGTTCCCTGGATCTAACCTATCCCAGTGTTGTTTAACAAGAATTAAAGCTTTAGGCCGGGCATAGTGGCTCACGCCTGTAATCTGAACACTTTGAAAGGCCAAGGTGGGCAGATCCCAAGGTCAAGAGTTCAAGACCAGTTTGGCCAACATGGTGAAACCCCATCTTTACTAAAAATACAAATACGTAGCTGGGTGTGGTGGTGTATGTCTAATTCCAGCTACTCGGGAGGCTAAGACAGGAGAATTGCTTTAATCTGGGAGGTGGAGTTTGCAGTGAGCCAAGATCATACCATTGCACTCCAGTCTGGATGACAGGTGAGATTCTGTCTCAAAAATACTAAAAATTTAAAAAATTCTCCTGGAGCCAAACATTGATGTTGAACTCCTGCAACTCACCAACTTTTTTGGGTTGAGTTTGGCCTTTGGGGGGATATCACCCTGAGTGATACCTTTTAGACACTGAGTCTGGACGTGTCTTTCAGTGGAATTTTGTGCAGTGAGGATGGTACCAAGTCTCCTGGCTTCCAGCTGGAATGTCAAATCCTATTTCAGTACCAGACACATCCTTAATAAATGGGAAGCTTTGTGATAATGACTTATAACAGGAGCTAGTATCTCCCAAATAGTGAGGATTCGTCAGCTAGCATTAACCTGAAGAATAACAGAAATCCTTCAAAAGGCGTTTTACGTTTTCTCTCTGCCTTGCTTCCATAATCTTTCTTGACATTTCAGATGAATTCTACCTGAAATCTATGGACCAACTTTGAACAGAAAGGCTTATAAGTGAATATTCCTTGTCAGATACTAGATATTTGTTATTTAGTCTACTGGGGCATAAAATTTCATAAGACTTATTAGATATTCTTTTGTTCCTTCCCTTTTCAACTTTCCTTTGATTCTCTACTGCAGCACATAATTTTTTTCCTCCATCCTAAGAGGACCAGTGTCGGGCACATTTCAGGTGCTACATAAATGGTGACTGTTACAAGTGATGTTGCCAGAACTGAAACCAATGTATTAGTGCCCTGGGGCTGTTGTAACAAATGACCACACACAGGGTGGCTTAAAAATAACGGACAATAGCCAGGTGTGTTGGCTCATGCCTGTAATCCCAGCACTCTGGGAGGCCAAGGTGGGCAGATCACGAGGTTAAGAGATCAAGACCATCCTGGCCAACGTGGTGAAACCTTATCTCCACTAAAAATACAAAAATTAGCTGGGTTTGGTGGCAGGTGCCTGTAATACCAGCTACTCAGGAGGCTGAGGCAGGAGAATTGCTTGAACCCGGGAGGCGGAGGTTGCAGTGAGCCGGGATCATGCCATTGCACTCCAGCCTGGCGGCAGAGTGAGACTCCGTCTCAAAAAAACAAAAACAAAAACAAACAAAAAAACCAAATGATTCTCATTTTGGAGCCCAGAAGTCCAAAATGAAGGTGTTGGCAGTGCTAGCTCCTTATGGAGACTGAGGGAGAATCTATTCCATGCCTCTCTCCTGACTTCTGGTGGTTGCTGGCGATCCTTGAGGTGCCTTGGCTTGGTGCTACACTACCCTAGCCTCTGCTCTAGCATCACTTGCCTTTCTTCTCCATATGTATATCTGAGTCTCTTCTCCTTTTCTTATAAGAACATCAATCATTGGACTTGGAGTCCATCCTAATCCAGTATGACCTGATGTTAACACATATTTGTGTCATAGCCCCTCAAATTCTTATGTTGAAGTCCTGATCCCTGTACCTCAAAATGTATACAGTCATGGGCTGCATAACGACTTTTCAATCAATGATGGACCGCATATACAACTGTGGCTGCATAAGATTATAATACCGTATTTTTACTGTACCTTTCCTACATTTAGTTATGTTTAGATACACAAATATTTAGCTTTGTTAAAATTGCCTGCAGGATTTAGTACAGTAACACACTGTACAGGTGTGTAGCTTAGAAGCACTATGCCACACCACATGGCCTAGGTGTGTAGTAGGCTATACCACTTAGGTTTGTGAAGGACACTCTGTGATGTTTGCACAACAAAAACCTTGCCTAATACCACATTTCTCAATATAATCCTGTAGTTAGTGATCCATGACTATATTTTGGAGATAGGGCTTTGAAAAGAAGTATTTAGGGTGAAATGAGTTCATAGGGTTAGACCCTAACCCAATATAACTTATGCCCTTATAAGAAGAGGAGGTTAGGACACAGACACACATAGAAAAGACTGTGAAGATACCAGAAGCTGGCCATCTATAAGCTGAGAAGAGAGAGCCGTTTGGAAGAAACCAATCCTGCTGACACTTTTTGATCTTGGACTTAGAGCTTCCAGAACTGTGGTAAAGTATATTTCTTTTTAAACCACCCAGTCTGTGTTAGATTACTATGAAAGTCCTAACAAACTAATGCAGTCTGCAAAGACCCTATTTCCGACTGGGTGTGGTGGTTCATGCCTGTAATTCCAGCACTTTGGGAGGTTGATATGGGAGGATCCCTTAAGCTCAAGAGTTTGAGGCATCATAATGAGTTCTTGTCTACATAAAAATTTTAAAAATTAGCTGAGTCCCAGAAGTTGAGGCTGCAGTGGGCTGTGATTGTGCCACTACCCTCCAGCCTGGATGGCAAAGACCTTGCCTCTTTTAAAAAAAAAAAAAAAAAAAAAAAAAAAACCCTATTTTCAAATAAGATTATATTTGGAGGTTCTGGATGGAAATGAATTTGCGGAGTCTCTATTAAACCCACTACACACAGCATGAGTGAAAGACTGCAGTGAAAAATGAGGCTACAGGGATAGTCTAAGACCAGATTGTGGACAGCCTTGAATGCCAGGGTTAGGGTGTCTGGCCTTTTTTCTAGATGTACCAAACTCTGCCAAACTGAGGATGAACATGTGAGAAGCTTAGAGAAGAACCACAATGAATAGATAGGGAAGGTTTGTTGTAATTCCTAAATCATCTCAACCTTTTGTTTTGAGATGGAGTCTCACTCTGTCGCCTAGGCTGGAGCGCAGGGGCGCGATCTCGGCTCACTGCAAGGTCCGCCTCCCAGGTTCTTGCCATTCTCCCAACTCAGCCTCCTGAGTAGCTGGGACTACAGGCACCCACCACCACGTCTGGCTAATTTTTTTGTATTTTCAGTAGAGACGGGGTTTCACCGTGTTAACCAAGACGGTTTTGATCTCCTGACCTCATGATCCTCCTATCTCGGCCTCCCAAAGTGCTGGGATTACCGGTGTGAGCCACCACACCCGGCCTCATCTCATCCTTTTAATGAGCATACATGGTGTGTCAGAGTTAGGGAACCTGGTGACTTTGAATTGGTGGGAAAGACTTTCAGGGTGTGTATAATCCCCAAGAGGTTTTGAATGTGTTCTCCTATGCCAATCCTGATGACCAAGTGCTGGCTGCTGGAATTCTACCCCTGACAAGGACTGTATGATGAATTCAGCATGTCTGCTGTGGACAATGGAGGGGGAAATTGGGGCTGCTACAGTTTGATTGTTAGTTCCCTCTAAAACACTTGTTGAAATTTGGTGTCCATTGTACCAGTATGGAAAGTGGGGGAACTTTATAGAGGTGACTAGGCCATGAGAGCTCTGCCCTCATGACTGGGATTAATGCCATTATAAAAGGGCGAGTTCAGCTCCCTGCTGTCTGTCTCTCATGCACTTTCTTGTTCTTCTGCCTTCCCTCCACGGGATGATGAAACAATAAGACTTTCCAAATACCACCTCCTTGATCTTGAACTTCTCAGCCTCCAGAAATGTGAACTGATAAATTTCTGCTCTTTATTATTTACACAGTGTCTGCTATTCTGTTACTGCAGCACAAACACAAAGAAAGGGGCCCAGGTGCCATGTATTTGAGATCCCTGGTTTGGTTCTTCAACCCAATGAATTGCTTCGTGAATGTGTGCCACAGCTTGTTCAGAGTCCAATTACTGTGATAGGAGCAACTGCTTTTGTTTATAACAATTCTGGAAATTGAAGCTTTAAAAATATTCTGTTGAGTGTTCTGTTGAAGTCTCATCCAAGTACTTCATTGATTTTTTTTTTTTAAATCTGAACAGAGTAGCCAAATGATACCAAGTTAGAGGCAGTAACGTGTAAAATCGCTTTCATGAAGATGTTCTGGTTTATTTCCTCCAGTCCAGGGAGCAGAGCCCGGAAAGCTCTCACTTTACAGAGGCTTTGGTCTTCCCATCTCCGTCTAGCTGTTGGCTGTTGAGTCCTGCATTTGTTAGCCACTAGCTTTTGGCTCCTTTGGGTACAGTTTTGATGTAGTTCTTTGTTCCTGTTGTTTTTAATAAAGAAGCGAAACTTCAGAAGAATGCAAAGTATTTAGGTATGGAGGTAAATAATTTGTTTTGAGTGAAAACAGAAAAGTTTCTTTTAAAGCTTTTGTGTCCTCTGATAAAATAATTTGATCAAATAATTTAAATCATTGATTAATGAGACTGAACATCATGCTTGGAACCTGGGGCACAGAATAGAATTTGTACTTAATCCCTGAAAAGAGGAAATGCAGTAGTGTGTTAACTCATTTATTCCATCTACAGTTACATATTGAGCCTCTAGCAAATGTCGTATTTCTCTGGAAATATAATAAAAATTTTTTCTAGTTCTGAGCTCTTGGAGTTTATAGTCTAATAAGAGAAATAAATATAAATGTAAAATCACATGTGAGAAATTGAAACAGGCAGGAGGTATTGGTGCTATGGGAATCTACAAGGGGATTTGATTCTGGCAGAGCCTGTTACTTAAAAACTTTCTATTGTTTCTTATTAGCCCTAATTTTGTTTGGGGTGACAAAATGTACAACAATATTTCCTTTTCTAGCCTTTCATGGGGTTAGGGCATCCATATAGCAGAGTTCTGACCAACAAAACAAATTGCAGTCTGCTGGAGGATGTTGGTCATAAGAGGGGCAAACCAGGCTGCTGATGCTATTCTATGTGTCTTTATTGAATGCGGATGTGATGTCTGGAGTTGCAACAGACAACTTAAGATTATCAGAAAAGGCCAACAGAACAGCAGAAACATCAAACCTTGCCTTACTGATTTTCTGAAACAAAGAATGCTGCAATTGCTCACTTTTCAGTCTTCTTGTTACATAATAATAAAAATTCCTATTTGCTTAATCCACTGTTAGTCGTATCTTATTTACTTGCAGCCAAGCACATTCTTAAGTGCTGTTAAGGGAGTTGAGAAAGTTTCCCTGAAGTCTTCACTAACTGATGTTTGAAGAATGAGCAAGGTTTAACTAGATGATGGAAGAGTTTCTATGCAAATATTTGTGACAGGAGGAGATTGGTGCCCACAAAGGGTGGCAATACAAAAGTGAAGGGAAGAGAGAATGGAGAGGGATGAAGGGCAAGACCTTACAGCCTTTCCAGGGCATGGTAAAGTTTTGTTTTTGAGAAACACTTGGAAAGCCATTGAAAGGTGTGAAGTAGGGGAGGATAATATAATACTTGTCCATTGTTACACAAATGCAGTAAGTGCTGTGAGTTATACAAGGTATTATGAATGCACAGAGGGAAGAAATATGTCTTTCAGGAGGGCAGAAAATGTCGCCATTGTGTTGAATATTAAAGAGAAGAAAGTCACCAGAAACAAAATGAGGAGAAAGAGTTCTAGACAGAGGAAAGAGAAATATGATCAGAGTGCTGCTGGTGTAAATTAATGGTGTCTTTAGGTTCCCATGAGTAGCATAGTTTGTGTCAAGTGTAGGGCTCCTCCATGAAAGGAATGGAAGGTGCATTTACAAATGTAGGTGTACAGGCAAGATCATCAAACCTCTGAAACAAAGCCTGAGTTATAGTTACGATGACAGTATAATTTATTACCCAAACTGGGAAACTTTCAGAGTGAAAAAGGGTGCTATAAATTGTCGAACAATTGTCATTCATCAGCTGTCTCCAGGGCAAATTGGAATGTAATCTATGGTCACTCTACTTGGGTAGATTAAATATATTGAAATACATTGGACAACCGGAATAATTAATTGGCTTTTAATAAGATAAAATTTGCGCATATCATCTCCCAACTTAAAAATGCATGTCCCACTTCTAGAAAGCTATCACAAGTGCTAAGAACCTGCCTTTGGAGTTGCATATAATAATTCCAATTTATACAGTTAAACAGTTAAACTGTCTTCCAGCTTTTGAAGCTTTGAAGTCAGCTTCCATTTACCAATTATGAGATGCTTTTCTACTGTTATCTACTTATCTCCATGAACCCACTTTCTCTTTGAATTGGAATACAGGTCTTTCTAGTCTCATTTCTCTTCATAGCTTGTGTTAATCAGAATCATTTTTATTGCAAGGGACAGAAACCCAACTGTGGGAGACATGCTGATCACCATCAAATATTCCAGCTCTCTACCTCCTGGGCCCATGGCTGAATTGCACTTGCAGGTCTCCCTCAGAGGGGAAATGTTTACTATTTCTGTATCAGATCGTTTAATGGCTGCTGTGTGTCTCTGCTGTAGAGAATTGACAGCATTCTATATTGTTGCTTCTCCATCGGCTGGTTTCTAGAGTGAGCACAATGTGCAGAGAAGGAGTCCCCTTTTAATGCACAATGAATATGAAAATGAGAGACAGCAGCAAACTTTGCTGTTTGAAGCCACTGAGGTTTTTGAGATTGTTACTGCGTCATAACCTAGCCTATCCTGGCTGATAAGCCAACTCAAACTAGCCCAAGTGAAAAGGAGAAATCGTATTCTGTGGTTTGGAGCAATTGTGGGGCAGCTCACAGGATGTACAGAAATAGAATCAGGGCCTTAGGGGATTGAAATGATGAGCTAAGAACTATCTGAACACACACATTTTCTTTCTGTTGTTTTCTTTCCCGTCCCTCTCCTTCCATCCTTGTGCCCTTATTTCTCATCACTGCTTATCTTTGTTTTGCTTCATTGTGCACATTGCACTCATCTAGAAAGAAAGAATTCTGCCAGAAGCCCTGCGTTTACTTTGTCCTAATTGAACATGTCCAAGGGAAACTATTTCATTGCTCCCAGTTTCCAGGTGACAACCACTGGAAAATAATCTGATTGGCTCTGAGTAGGCTGTGGATACCTCCCTGAACCACCCACACTGACAGAAGTGTCAGCTTTCCTTGCTAGCATGTGTGCACATGTTTTTGACTACTGTATGTTCAATTTATAGTTCCTTAGAATTTTATTTAAACTAGTTTCCATTTTGTGGATGTCAGTTCAGAAAAAACTAGATAGTAGTTAACCTGCTTAATACCATGTGTAATTAGAGGTGCTAATATTGTCTTCACAGACCCCCTCAGGTAGTCTTGTTGTCTTGTGTGCTATGACTGGCTTCCTCTGTCTCTCCATATTACCTATTACCGTTAGTAGATACCCTTTGAATTTCTTGCATCAGATTAAATAAGATACTGAGTTTGCTAAAATTTGATGTTATTTATTGCATGCCCCAAACACTAAATTTTTTGGGTTTCTATTTGTGAGATGTGCTTTTTTGGTGATGTTATGGAAGTTCTTCCTAATCTGAGAGAAGAAAATACTTTATATTTCTACTTATTTATTTTGTTACTATCTTCTGAGATGGGGCCTCACTATGCTATGTTGCCCAGCCTAGAGTGCAGTGGCTATTTATGGGTGCAACCACAGTGCACTGCAGCCTCAAATTCTAGGCCTCCAGTAATATAACTTTATTTTTAGATAAGAAATGCTGCACTGTAATGCTGGGAAAGAGAAGCCATTGAGCCTTGCAATAAGCCAGTTCTCCTTCAAAATATTAATTAAGCCTGAGTCTGTTATAGGTGTTTCCTTTAACTTACTGATTTTTCTTGTTATCTCACTTAATGATGTGGATGGAAGCATCTTTGGTAAGTAGAAAACTGCTCTGTATTGTTCTTTACTCAGAAGAACTGTAAATCTTACCTTGACTTTTGTGCTAGCAAGCAGCAGAACTGCTACAATTAATCAGAGGTGGTGTCTGGGCAAGCAGCTAAAACTTTAGAACCTTGCTACTCACGCTGTGGTCTGTGGTCTAGACTTGGTGTCCACTGGGAGCTTGTTGGAATTAGCCTAGCCCCATGGAATCTGTGGTTTAACAAGGGCCTCAGGTGATCTACAAGCATTTAAAAGTTTGAGAAACACTGCTCTAAAGATTAGAATCAGCTTCCTGGTAAGGTTTGGGGAGCCTAGACTGTTTGGGCTTCGAATGTAACTGACATCTTCGGGAAGACGGGAAATGCCTGCGTTCCCAAAGATGTCAGGTATATTCAAAAGTTGTATCACCTGACACTTACATGATACAATGTTCACATCCTCTGACCATGACCTTTTGGGGGAGACATTGCTAATTGCTTATGTCATGCTTTCCACCAAGCTTCTTCAGGATGCTTCTCTACCCTGCAGTCCAGACAGCTTTTATGGAAGCCTAAGAGTTGGCCTGAGGCTGGGAACATTGGCTTATGCCCTGCAATCCCAGAGCTTTGGGAGGCTGAAGCGGGAAGATTGCCTGAGCCCAGGAGTACTAGACCAGCCTAGGCAACATGGCAAGACTCCTGTCTCTAAAAAAGTAAGAATTAGCTGGGCATGATGGCACATGCCTGTCGTCCCTGCTACTTTGAGTCCAGGAGGTTGAGGCTGCAATGAGCCATATTTGTGCCATTGTACTGCAGCCTGGGTGACAAAGCAAGACCCTGCTTCAAAAAAAAAAAAAAAAAAAAGTTGGCCTGAGAATTAAAAATGATTTATCATTCCTTCCTGAAGACCAGTTTGCTAGGCAGTACCCAACAGGCAAAACAGACCAAAGAGAAGTCTAGGTTAGGGAATCTTGTGGGTGTGGGTTTCAGCTGGTTTCTTGGCAAAGTAACAAAGTCAGGGTCATGAGTTAGACCCAGTAACAAACCAAGTAATCTGTTAATCCATTCCTCCCAGTTTTGCTCTTTCCCATAATTTGTGCTTAAGTCTTACTAACTGATTTTGATATTTGTTAACCGTTATCTTGATGTCACTAACCATCTTTATTCCTTTGAATTAACTTACTTTCGGTCTTGTTGGGGCACTTTGGGAAGGATTGCCTTATTTAATGGATCCATGTTCAAATGTTTTTGTTTGTTTGATTTTAAACAGATCGGGAGGGTCTCTGTCGCCCAGGCTGGAGTCAAATGGTACAATCATGGTTCCTTGCAGCCTCGAATTCCTGGGCTCAAGCAATCCCCCTGCCTCAGCCTCCCAAGTAGCCGGGACTAAAGTCACGTGCCGTCACACCTGGCTAGTTTTTAAATTTTTTTTGTAGAGACCATGTCTTGGCTGGTCAGGCTGGTCTTGAACTCCTCGCCTCAAGTGATCCTCCCGCCTCAGTCTCTGATGTGTTGGGATTAGGGGCTTGAACCACCATGCTCGATAACACTGGTTGTCTTCGTCTTTATCTGGGCCCTTGCAAAGGGGGAAGGAAAAACGCCTTCTGTTCAGTGACCTTAGACTGAATACTTTTCAAGGTCAGCTGTTAGTCCAAATTGTTACTTCACCTAAGGAAATTGAGACACTGGATTAGAATCTACTCCCATTGCCTTTCTGAATGGGCTTTACCCTTTATTGCTCCCCATGGTTACTAAGTATATAGGATCTGAATCGGCTTACTAAGTTCCAATGACAGTTCCACTATTTCTTGGCATGTGACTTAGGGCAACTTATCTTTTTCTTTTTCTTTTTTTTTTTTTTTTTGCTTCTGTAATATGAAGTGATTCTAGAGCCTAATTCTCAGGGTTGAATTTTCAGGGGGGTTCCCAAGATAAATGAGAATTACATAAGATCTAGCACAGTACCTGAAATGTAAGGAGAATGCACTTACTTACCAGTGTCCACCCATTTCATTATGGTCATTATCTTTAGGAAGACTACGGTTATTTTGGAAGTAGGGAGTTGGCCAAGGTTCACCAGATAAAATTGCAGCTACTTTTTTTGTTGTTTTGAGACAAGGTCTTGCTCTGTCATCCAGGCTGGAGTGTAGTGGCACAGTCGGAGCTCGCTGTACCTCAACCTCCCGAGTTCAAGAAATCCTCCCACCTCAGTCTCCTGAGTAGCTGGGATCACAGGCGAGCCTTACCACAGCTGGCTAATTTTGGTGCTTTGTGTAGAGACAGGGTTTCGCCATGTTGCCCAGGTTGGTCTTGAACACTTGAGCTCAAGTGGTCCGCCTACCTCAGCTTCCCAAAGTGCTGTGATTACAGGCGGTGAGCCCCTGTATTTGGCCAAAGCAGCCACAATTTTTAAAAAGTTTCCCTCCTCTAGTCATACTATACCTCTTCATTGCCAGGTAAAATTGTTCTGAGTATATCCGAATCACCAGTTTGATTAAATCTCAGGGTAATTCCCCCTCAAACTCTGCCACGTTTAATATAAACCAACATAGTTTGAATAAGTGTAATTAACACTAAAACACATTTTCTATTGATCAGAATTCAGGCTTTATTATTGAGCAATGAAAAGAGCCAAAACTTAATTCCAAGCATGTGTAGTTGAAGTTTGCAAAGCGGAATGTTGTTCACAAAACACATTCAATGTTTAAACACTGTTTATTTGAAGAACAGAATATATTTAAAATTGTATGCTTCTAAAAAGCCCATTTCCCTCCAAGTCTAAACTTTGTAGTTTAATATTAAGCAATAACGTTATTTTGTACAATCTAGTTAAACAAGCAGAATAACACTTGGCAGAATAAAAAAATTGCATAGACGTATGCAATTTTCCAAGATAGCATTCTTTAAATTCAGTTTTCAGCTTCCAAAGATTGGTTGCCCATAATAGACTTAAATATATAATGATGGCTAAAAAAAAAAAAAGTATACAACAATGTAAATAATGAAACATAAGTCCACTCTCAGTCTCATAAAAGGTGGGAGTAAGGATGCTAAATGTAGCTTCTTTTGTTCTATTTCCCTTTATCATGCAATCTGTTTCTTTGATCTGCCTTAGGGTTACCCATTTAAGTTAGAGGTTTGTAATGCAATGGTGGGAATGAAAATTGATCAAATATGCACCTTGTCATTTCCTTACAAATTGCGGCTGGAAAGTTCCACAAAAGGGGGTAGGCATGAAGAAAAGTAAAATCAAATCAGAACCTCTTCAGGGGTGTTTGTGTTTTGATATGGCAGAAAAGATACAAATCCCACCAGGAAATGCAGCAGTTCAAAAAAAGGGTAATGGGCTAACAAGGTATTATTGCCAGCAAGGGATGGAATGAGGAACAGGCTGAAAAGTTTTTGGATTATATAGCACCTAGAGTCTCTGATTTTAGGGAATTCTTGTTAATCAAATATACACTAAACTTCCAAGGGAAAATCTTCCAGGTAGCCTAAGCTTGCTTTTCTGGAGTGATGAGATGCATAGCTACTGTGATTTGTTTTAAAACAGACTGGGTTTATACAAGTGAGAAAGACGAGGAAAGAGAAAGATTTTAGTCTGTTTTGCAGAAGCCATTTTATCTGCATGCACATGGATCAGTATTTCTGATTCCCTATACCCCAGGAAGGGCAAAAACCCAAAGAAACGTGTTAGCAAAATTGGCTGACTCTGTCATATTGCTATGGACATTGATTTTTGTGTTTCAATTTTTTAATAAGTAAAAATGATAATTTTTACTTGTTAGAGATCATCAACTTATCAGTTATGATGAATCTTGCTTGGAGGACACATTGGAGAAAGGCCTATTAAGGGATGGTGAACTCGCATATGTACCTCTTGCTGCTGCGACAGACCTCATCACTCCACTTGCCCTGAGCTGATTGAGAGAACAGGACACAGTTTTCCTGCTTGCCACCGTTAGGCTGTGCACTGTCCCAGTTGAGGAAGGAGATAGCGATTCCATTGACGTCAACAAACTTGCCTTCCGTCACCATGTCATTGATGCCTAGCCAAAAGTCATTGACACCCGGCAGGCTCCTTTTACCATAGTCTCGGAGGGCGTTGATTTCGTCGGAGTTCCTGGGGATAACCAGGATTCCTCCTTTGGAAATGCAGTCTTCATTGGCGTCGTGGAAATGCTTCAAGCCTTCTGAAGCAAGGTAGCATTTCTTGTGAACTTTAGTGCCTCGGAGACAGACTGTGAAGATGTGAAATTAAACATTAAGATGCATTTTGAGTGTATTATGACTAGAGCTGGACCTGGCAAATAGCCATAAGTATTTGTGGAATGAAGTATGATAATGATGAGACAACTATTACAATTTTCTATGTGCCAGACAACATGTTAAGCACTTTACATAAATTAAGTCACATAATCTTGACAACCCCATGAAGTTGTATTTTATTTACCCCTATTTTTACATATCAGGATATTTAGACTTAGAGAAGTTGTTACTTTGTGACACCTTTAGCATTTTTTTAAACGAAGTAATTTTTGCAGCATGTGAGATCACAGCTACCCAAACGCAGATCTGCCCTATCCCAAGACATGGCCTTTAAACCTCATGCTGTTCTGATATATACATGCTTGCTACTCTGTGTAGCTCCATTTATGTGCTGGATTTCTTTGGGAGTTTTGGAACTAGATGATATTTAATACTTACTCTAAAAAAATGCTTGGTAGGGTGGCTTATGCCTATAATCCCAGCACTTTGGGAGGCAAAGGTGGGCGGATCACAAGATCAAGAGTTCAAGACCAGTCTGGCCAACATAGTGAAACCCCGTCTCTACTAAAAACAAAAAATTAGCTGGATGTGGTGGTGTGTGCCTATAATCTCAGCTACTCAGGAGGCTGAGGCAGGAGAATCATGTGAACCCAGGAGGCAGAGGTTGCAATGAGCCGAGATTGTGCCATTATACTCCAGCCCAGGCGACAATGTGAGAATCTGTCTCAAAAATAAATAAAATTCTAGGTTTGCATGTGGAGAGACAGTGGTTTTCTTAAGCAGATAACTGAGCCTTGGTAATATTGTTTAGATTATTCAGGATAAACCAAACATATAGTTCTAGGGCATTAGCATTGGAGAGTCAGACCTCAGAGACATAGTGCCTGGGTTTAGGTCTCATCTCTGACATTTAACTAGCTGTGTATATCTTGAGCAAATTACTTACCTTCTTTGTGCCTCAGTTTCCTCATCTGTAAAATTAGAATCATAATAGCTTATGTTGCTGGAGGATTAATGGATTTGTGTTTATAAAGAAAAACTCACCTTCTGCTGTAACCATTTTACCGTCTTTTAACTTTCTAATACTGTTCCCCTGGAAACCTGATAAAGGGAGTATGTCGCCGTTGTTACTAGGCAACATTACTTATGGTAAAAATGACCCAGATTGGTAACATGCATCTGGCCTGGGAGTTACAAATACTTGATGGAAAGCCATCACTTCAGTCTTCCCTGAAGGCAGTAACTTGTAATGAGGCAGGTCTCTTGTGAGGACCCTCAACACCCTGATTTTGAAATTGCTGCAAAGGATATTAGCTCCTGGGGGGATGAGCCTTGTAAACCAGGGCTGTTCCTGAACCTGCCCAGTGTGGCTCACTTCCTCACACCTTGGAGAATAGCTCCTGCACAGTAGCGCATGTGGCTGCATAGCTGTGGGGAGGAACACTGGCGCTGCCCTGTTGGCACAAGCTGCGGTTCTAACCCATGTCCTTCCAGCATCTTAGGCTGGGTGTGGCCTGAGTGAGTCCTGGTGGCCTGATAGGCACTTAGCTGTCATCCAATAAATGTTAATCATTTTAGTCATTTCATAATTGCTTCATTCTGTTTCACTACCCTTTAGAGAATAACTATGGACTGACTTTTCCAATGTATTACTGAACTACTTATTTTTATTTCCATACCGCTCATATATATAGGAGAATGGGGTTATAAATGAAGTTGATTTCCTAAAACAATCATCTCCCAGCATTGGGGCCCTCTTATTGGCCACATTGTTGATTTGTCAATGTTTCTCTTAAAAAGATGTCCCCCAGAAATTGATCCAGAAATTTTCCTGTCTCCTCTGGGACAAGGCATTGAGGAGGTCCGCACCTTACCTGTCTGCAGGGCTTGGATTTCCTTCAAGGCATTGACTTCTGTCCAGAGCTTTTCAATTTGAGTCTTCAGATCTCCATTCTTGTCTGGGGAAAATTTTAAGGTGGAATAGGGTAGGTGGATGAAAAGCATATGATTAAAATAAAATCAAGCTTTGGAATGTAGGACCCAAGGTGATAGTGGTTTTGGTGAACCTGAGCCCAGTGTATACAAAAAAATAATGCATGAAAATAACTTGGGGCTGGCGCAGAGGCTCACACCTGTAATCCCAGCACTTGGGGAGGCCAAGGTGGGTGAATCGCTTGAGGCCGGAAGTTCGGGACCTGCTGGGGCCAATATAGCAAAACCCTGTCTCCTACTGAAAGTACAAAAATTAGCTAGGCATGGTGTTGAGTGCCTGTAATTCCCACTATTTGGGAAGCTGAGGCATGAGAATTGCTTGAACTTGTGAGGTGGAGGTTGCAGTGAGCCGAGATCATGCCATTGCACTCCAGTCTTGGTAAGGGAGTAAGACTCTGTTTTCCCCTCTCCCCCTCCACCCCCAAAAAAAAAAAAAAAAAATGAAAAGAAGGAAAGGAGGAAGGGAAAAAAAGAAAAAGAAAATGACTTGGACAAGAAGATTCCTAAGAGCTTCATGGTGATCATAATACTAACAGGTCTTTCTGTGAGATTGAGGCTTCTTCTGTCTCTCCAGTCCCATCCTGTGACTTTAGGCTTGTTGACTTTCAGGATCATCTGAGAATGAGCTCGATCTTACCTTTGCTGTGTGTTCCTTCTGCTAGGATCACTCTTGATCCAATGCTTTCCTGTATTCTTAGCAAGCTTAAATATCTGCTCTTCTGAGAAGGCTTTCGGGGTTATCCTGTAATTCAGTATCCCTTCTGCTAATCTCTTTGAAACTGATTTTTCTTCATTCTCTAGTCTCGGTTCACATTTTTATTCCATAGTTGATAGAATATTCTCTATATTTTCTATTCTCTATTTTACCTCAGTTCATCTGCCTTGTTATTCTTGATGCTTCTGATGCTTACCATGATGCTTGGCACATAATAGGTGTTCATAATATTGTCTAGTGAATATATACTTTATGGTACATAAAATTGTTATTTTTCACTTGCTCTTCAAACATAGCTATGAAGGGAGAAAAATTAGATTCCTATTGAAGAATGAGGACAAATCCAATGGGAGTGACTCAGAAGATACATGGCAGAACTCAGACTTATTTGGGTCCCCAAGTCCCCTGTCCCCAGTGTTCCTACTCAACCCATGCCTCAGGTATGGTGGCCCCTAGCAGGGTTAAGTGCTAAAGGCTCATGGAGAAATTAGGTATTAGCAACTTAAGTCTTGTATGTTCCTGGATGAGGCTAAAGGATCTTTATGGCTGTCCTTGACCAATCTTGGCTATAAGTAAGTGGCAGAAAACAAGCAACCTTTGGTTAAACTGAAATTTCAGGCCTAATAAGAATTCTCTTAGAAGACTGGCAGCTTGTGAGGTCTTCAAAAGCAGGAATTATAAATCATAATAAAAATTACTGAAAGCCTCCACATACTGTTTGTCAGAGATCAATTCTTTCAGTAGTGTTTTGAGAGAGACACTATCACTGTTTCCATTCTACAGAAGAAATAGAGTCCCAGAAAGCTGAATTCACTTGCTGAAGGTCACCCAGCTAGTAAGACGCAGAATTGGGATTTGAATTTGCCCAGGTCCAGGTCTGTTCTCTTTTCCATCCCTCTTACCTGCTTCTGCACAGTGATTGCCTCAACCTTCTTGGTCCCGAGCACATGGCCCCAGACAGAGAAGATACTTAAAGCTTGCTATGAACTGTCCCCAACTGCTGCTTTGTGGGGATGCCGTAGAGGCAGTCTATGTTCTGTACCGGATTTTTCAGGGCAGTCTAAAATTCACATGTGCTAATTCACTGTCCCCTTAAATGTGCTTCGTAAGCCAGATGTTTCATTTGGGTTAGGAAACTGTCTTCTGGAATATCCAGGGGTAGCCCCTGCCTCTGTTTTACTTAATGCTACACATCAGTTCTCAAAGCACCCCATAGCTCAGTTCAGAAATACTATAACCCAAAGATTTTCATCTATGTAACCATTTAATCCAGAAAAAATGTAAGGGTGCATTCAGAATGCAAATTCATCAGCTGGTGGGGGCCGGGCTTGCAAAGACTAAAGACTTGCTTCTAAGGTATAAGCTGTCACCCCTACAAATGTCATCCCCCATCCCTCTCAGCTTCCTGCTCCATTCTCCTTAAATAAGTGATCTCCACTGGGAGATTGTAAACATTGTAATTTACATGAAGACACATGAATTGATATTAGGCTTCTGGGAGATGGTTATGAAATTCATTATCCAGGGATTGGCTGTAGCTTCCATCCTTTGTAGCTGATGTAGATGTCTTTTGTGTACAACAAAGGGAATATGTGGAACAACTACTGACCTGTAAAAGTCATATTTTATTCATGAATGCAACACATAAATAGACCTATGAAGCAAGTGCCAGAGAGATCTTGTGTTAGAAGCTAAATTCTTCAGTTGCTATTTTGAGTCCCCCAGAAGGCTCCCTTTCATTTTATTGTTGCTCTCCAGAAGTAGACACAGTGTAGAAACACAAGTCATTCCCAGAAGACATGGCCAGTAAAACCATTACAGGATGTTGGGTTGTCAAAGTGTGTGGGACTGGCCACTCCCATACACAGAAGACAGGAGGATGGATTGGTGTTATCATTTGGAGAGACAATTTGAAAGTATAATTAACCTGCAATTTTACTGCTGGAGGCTGGGCGCGGTGGC
>NW_012103920.1:5495251-5496662 GCF_000951045.1 Mandrillus leucophaeus
TTAGGAGAGATCAGATTAAGTGATGATGCATCCAAACAATGAAATATTATGCAGCTGTTAAAACGAATAAAGTATTGCTTACCCTGGTAACTATCCAAGGTTTTAATAGATGAAATAAATTTATTTGCCTGCCAAACATTTTGCATAGCCAGTTCTTAATATTGTTAAAAATATGTATTTTAATTGCACCTTTTAAAAACTTGGTGAATAGGCCGAGTGTGGTGGCTCACACCTGCAATACCATCACCTGACGTAAGGAGTTTGAGACCAGCCTGGCCAACACGGTGAAACCCCATCTATACTAAATATGTACAAAAATCAGCTGGGCATGGTGGCGAGCACTTGTAGTCCCAGCTATCTGGGAGGCTGAGGCACTAGAATTGTTTGAACCTGGGAAGTAGAGGTTGTAGTAAGCTGACATCACACCACTGCACTCCAGACTAGGTGACAAAGTGAGACTCTTCTCAAAACAAACAACCCTACAAAAAACAAAACACAAAACTTCTGGGAATAGTATTACCCGATAGTTAATAGTGGATAATTTGGTAGTGAGGATAGGGAGAGAGAAAACGGCTTTCAGTTTTGATCACATAAACACTGATATTATTATATTTCAAGGTACTTAAACTATTTTAAAGGTATATGGATGGATGGGGATATAACTGCTTGACCAGTTTAGGTTTATTGCTTCACCTACTGTAGAATCTACTTCCTTGGACCTAATGGCAAAAAATAACAAAAACTGTATTGGGGGAATGATATTTAAGAAGTGTGTACCTTGTCAGTTGCACATGTGGTTATGAGGCAGGGAGTGGGGAAGACAGCAGGAAAGAAGTGGGAAAGAAAGGTGGGGAGAGAGAAGAGAGTGAGAGGAGGAAGGGGGAGGAAAGGCCCCTGGATAACCTAGATGTGACCTAAGCTGTGATTACTTCAGAAATGCCCACACAGCACACACATGCACACGCAGTCACGTTCAGACCCTTTTCACACATTCCTACTGTGTGATCACCACTCTCATGAGGAGCGCCACTCCATCCAGCGGTGAAGAAACGCTGGCCACAGAAATGTGCCACATTACCCAGCATCTTCTCTCTCCCCGATCCTTTTGATATTGTCTTCAGCAATATGTTTCACCTCATTAGAAATATTTTAATCTTTCACTGAAAGAAGTATATAGTATTTCATGCGTAAGGAAAAAAGATTCCACTTAATACGTCTTGCACTAGCCGGGCGCAGTGCTTCACGCCTGTAATCCCAGCACTTGGGGAGGACGAGGCGGGCGGATCCATGAGGTCAGGAGATCGAGACCATCCTGGCTAACACGCTGAAACCCCATCTCTTCTAAAAATACAAAAAATTAGCCGGGCGTGGTGGCGGGCGCCTGCAGTCCCAGCTATTCAGGAGGCTGAGG
>NW_012103920.1:5498820-5504725 GCF_000951045.1 Mandrillus leucophaeus
AGTGAAAAGAAAATTTTAAAAAGTAAATTATTTCCATTAGAATAAGAATTAAAGTATTATACCAATAGCTATTTTTTCAGGTCCTCACCAATCATTTTTCCTTGAACACATCAAACAACACTTTCAAGTGCATGATATAATAACAGAGAAATGTAGTGAGACACTCACCGGGCCTGGTGGCTCACTCCTGTAGTCCCAGCACTTTCGGAGGCTGAGGTGGGTGGATCACTTGAGGTCAAGAGTTCAAGACCAGCCTGGTCCACATGGTGAAACCCCGTCTCTACTAAAAAATGCAAAAAAATTAGTTGGGCTTGGTGGCAGGAGTCTGTAGTCCCAGCTACTCTGGAGGCTGAGGCAGGAGAATTGCTTGAACTCAGAAGGCAGAAGTTGCAATGAGCCAGGATTGTGTCACAGCGCTCTAGCCTGGGCGACAGAGCCAGACTCCTTCTCAAATAAAAAATAAAATAAATGTAATGAGAGACTCAATTATTCCTACCTTTAACCATAGGCTTTAAGCACAAGTTTTGGGGACCTGATAGGCTTTTGCATCAAAAGCAATGGACTTTGCATTACAGGAATAGCCAAGAGGGGAGGGACTGAGACCCAGGGAAAGGCCTCCCTGTATTCTATATGGTTATCTGGCTGACCAGGTGCAGATGGAGGGCAGTGGTTGCAGATCTGGAAGGTCCAAAGGACCAAGCTCATCTTGTCTTTTGTTTTTCCTTTGAGACAATACAGAAAGAACCAAGGAATGAGTGCTTCCTTCTGAACTTTAATGAGAAAAACCAGTCTGTTTCATCTTCATTTCCTCCAAGTTAAAGCCATTTTGTAACCTACCAATATAGTAACACCACAGTAAGACCGCTAATGTAGGAAAGTCCACGTGATTCAACAAAGTAACTATACAATTAAAAATAAAGATTTGACCTCCCGTGTTGACTCTTTGTCTAACATGGGCAGTTTATGCATGGGCATTTGAGAACATTGTGAAGAAAGGCTGAGCTCAGTTCACATCGTACCACTTATTAGCTGTGTGATCTCAGGCAAGTGAGTAAACCTCCTATTATAAGGCTTCTCTCATCTTAACAATGGGGGCTAGGAATGCTTATTTCACAGGGCTGTTGGAAAGATTAAATGAGATAATGGCTATGAAGCACTTAGCGCAATGCCCAGTATTTAATAAGATCCTTACCATTAATTATAATGGTACACACAATTTATGGAATGCCATCTTTTTAGTATTCACAGCAACCCTATGGGATAAGTAACAATATTATCTCCATTTTAAAGGATATTGAGCCTCAAAAGTTAAGTGGTTTTTGTCTGACATCACTAAGTTCTCAAGGGACTGAGTAGAAATTACAATCTAGTTTTGATTAACTCCAGAAGGACCCGGGCTGTGAAAATGTACTTTGGTTGAACAAGGGAAAAGATCAATGACTTACAACTGGTATTACAACTGATCAAAAATTTTCTTTGCCGTCTTCCTAAATCCTTTTTAAAAAATTTCAAGTTACGGGCCAGCTGTGGTGGCTTGTGCCTATAATCTTAGCACTTAGGGAGGCCGGGGCAGGAGGATTGCTTGAGCCCAGGACTTTGAGACCAGCCTGGACAACATGATGAGATCCCATCTCTATAAAAACAAACAAAAAAATGAGCTCGGTGTGGTAGCACGTGCTTGTGGTCCCAGCTTGCTTAGGAGGCT
The DNA here is from genome assembly GCF_000951045.1 of Mandrillus leucophaeus. Classification (NCBI taxonomy): domain Eukaryota; kingdom Metazoa; phylum Chordata; class Mammalia; order Primates; family Cercopithecidae; genus Mandrillus; species Mandrillus leucophaeus. Next base: position 5,500,526 of record NW_012103920.1, read on the forward strand.
GAAGTGGGAGGATGACTTGGGCCCAGGAGGTTGTGGCTACTGTGGTGGCCCATGTTTGCACCACTACACTCCAGCTTGGGCAACAGAGAAAGACCTTGTCTCAAAACAACGAAATATCTTGAATTAGTGTTGTATATTTGCCACAACTGCTGAATGAATACTGACATTAGTATTAGGTGAAGTCCATAGGCTACCTTAGGATTCATTTTGGTAGTATTCATCCTGTGGGTTTGGACAAATGTACAGTGTCATACAGAACAGTTTCATTGAAACTATTAGCTATTAAGTATTCATTGGGCTATTCAGCCCACGCTGTTTGTTCTAATTAAATATTTGAGAATTCACCTTTTCTTCACTTCCAGTCCCTGGTGCTCCTCAGAACTCTCCTCTGGCTGCTCTAATCCTCTAGACACTCTCCCTCCATGACCTTAATTCTTCTCATGGCTTCAGAGTCCTGTCTCTGGCTGCCACATCAGCCTCCCCAACTTGGAGCCTCCTCCCTTCAGTCTCATATTTCCATTTGTCCATGTGACACTTAGGGTTCAATGTCTCAGACATTTCAAACGCATGAAAGTCAAACATTGAATTCTGGCTGCTTCTCCCACTTATGACCTATGAACTTAAGTCTCATTCCTCTAGACTCTTCCTTGTCATAGTTAATGTCTCCTTCACCCACACTCAGTGGGCCAATTCAGAAACATAGGAGGCATTTATGAGGTCCCTGTCCTTGCCCTCAACACCCTGCTCCATGACCTCATCAGCAGCAAGTAGCCCTACACACATGCTGATTCATGACCTTTGTTCTTCACTCCTGCCATCATCCCATTCCAAGTCAAGAGCTCTTGTCCTAACCCATCCCAACTCAGCCCCTCCCCAATTCAAACAGATGCACCATGCATCACTAATAAGATTGTCACTCTCCTACTTGAAACCCTCCAAAATTTTCCATTGCTTTTAAAATGAAACCCACACTGCTTATCATGATCGCTGAGGCCCTTTTGCCTGGTTCTTCCTGGTGACTTGCTCCAGTTGCGAAGACCTTTTGCCATTTCTAAATCCTATCTAAGTCTCTTTACTGTGCTTTCCCTCATGGGTTTTCTGTCAGTCCACTCCATCCCTTCCCAAACTCGATCTCTTGGAGTTGTATATGGCCAACTCCATCTTGTCCTTCAGGTCTGAACTCACATGCAACCTCCACAGAGATGCCTTCTCAATGTGCATAATCTAGAAAGGTCCTGCTCTGTGGTTCTCCATCAAAGGACCCTGTTTCCTTGGGAGCCTTCATCACAATTCGGTTCTCATATAAAGACTTATCTACTCAATTGATTTATTTGCTGGATGTTGGTCTGTAAACTCTTGCAGGGCAGGGGCTATGTCAGGTTAGCTCTACCACGTATGTGATATGATACATGGCACATAGTGTTTGCTCAATAATTATTTACAAATGTGTGGCCGAACAGCTTTGCTTTTGCCTCCTTTCCTTCCCACCACCTCTCTGAGGCAACAAGGCATTTGGCCAACCAAGGAAAACAGCAACACAACCCAAGGAAGAGTAAAGAGACTGAGAGCCATCTGTTGTACCAGCACTTGGAATCATGCTAAGAAATCATCACACTCAGCGCTGGGGAAGCTCTGCTTGTCTTGTGGATTCTTGGCCCTGAGGCCAGACAGGGACGGAAGCTGTCCTTGAACTTGTCTTCCTCCTACAGGGATTCCAACTCCAGCTTATCCTTCTTCGGGGGAAAAAGCAGAGAAAATGAAATAAACTAAATGGCTGACAGGATTGTCTAAGAGAAGAGGAAGTAGGATGAGGGTCTGTGGATAGCGATGAACCTTAGAACATCTCAAGTGAAGCTTTTGTCCCTGTCACAAATGCTGATGGACATCAGACTTGGCCTTCCCATTTAGGTGAGCCTCTTCCCCTCATATCTTATCAGGAAAAGTACCTGGGATGGCAGTGACCTGAAAAAGAAAATCACATCCCCAAAAAAAAAAAAAAATCACATCAAAGATAACAGGGTGGGGCGACCCCTGCCCCACTTTATCCTTGCGGAAGGCAGGTCTCACTGTTTTATTGGAGGCTGAACAATTCCTTTATTGTAGAGCAGGATGATGTCACCAGCTTGTCTCCTGGGCTGGACCTGGGCTTCTGAAAGAACTATTTAAGAAGAAACACCACATTTATAGCCAGGGATAGACACTATAAAAATATTGCTTTTAGACAAAAAGCGTTTTGATGAGGATTTTAAAACTGTCACCAGGGTTTCATTTTCTTGAATAAATGGCTGTTTGCAACACATTCCCTGACCACCCTGTGCCACTGGTGTGTTTATTCCACTGGTTGCTATTTTAAAATTGCTCTAAGCTGTTTTCCAGAGTCCTGAATTCTAATAAACAAATCTATCCGGCCTCATGGTTACTTCTCCGTGAATACTCAAGGCCAAACATGTTTAAAGACTGTTCAAAGGTACCAGGGTAGCATTTAAAGGAAGTGATAGGACTGAACCTGGATATAGCACAAGCAAGGCTGAAATGCTTATAGGAAACATCGGTTTCAGTATAAGTGCAAAGCTGCCTTTGGCTTTCTACTTTGGTTTCTACTGTGGCTATTACTTGTATCTTTGGCTGCCAAAACTGTTAAATGGCTATTACTTGTATCTTTGGCTGCCAAAAGTGTTAAAGAATTTACAGACAGGGATGGTGACAAGTTTTGGGGAAGAGAATTAAGAGCCTGCTAAATTGGAGCAGTGTTGCATATAGGCCAAGAGCAAGAACTCTGGTAGTTTGGGATTAAAGTCTCAGATCTGTCGTTTATTGGTTGTGAGACAGGAGTTGGACTTCCTCATGTCTCTGAACCTTGATATTCTTAACGCTTTTTGCAGACAGCTGAGGAAGCCAGAGCATGTGTTTACAACAGAGCCACATCTCATCACAGTAGGTGATCAATCAAAGGGTGTCTGGGTTTCCTTCACTACCATCATGCAGCTACACGACGCATAATGTACATGATCGCTAATGGAGATATCTCTAATATCCCATTAGAGATATTTAATATGTGGAATTACTATTAATCATTATCATAGTTAAAACATCTTAGTTCTTACCAACTTCACCATGAAGTCCATTCCTCTCCAGACAACCAGCCTGTCCCCATCTTGTTGTCTCCTCTACCCTGTCCTCCAGCTCTCACTGCAGTGAACAGTGCATTTTTAAAGGAAGGCAAGCATTTGATCTGTTTTTCTTAGGTGTACTGACATATAAAATTTATTGTGAATTTTGCCTGATCCTGCTGCCAGATACTCCAAGAATACAACAAAAGCCAGTATTTCTCTCCCTTCCACCCAAGAGCAAGGGCAGCCCACAGTGGAAAAACCTTCGTAATTCCTCTCTGTGGCCCTCCCAAGTTTAGACTTGGTAGAAACAGTTTTTGGCCTTCAGGTGACAACAACAGGGTCCTTGTTCTTCCCCAGAATTCAGAGGCTTGCTGACTCTAACTGTGCTTGATTGAAGCAAGATGACTGCAGGTTGTAGAGTGAACCATTGGGAAAGTTTGCCTTTCTGGGGATGAACTGATTTTCCATCCCTGATGCTTGTGGAAATTGAGTGATGGAACTAAGGTCATCTGGTGCTGTCCTTGAGCTGCTTAATAAACAGTTAAAGCTATTCCTTTCTATTTAAATGACATAAAAAGGGAGTGATTTTTAGTCACCTTTCCAGGAAGTGCTTCCTGAACCTGAAAACCTGCATGGAGAAATTGAGGAAATTGTTCTTAACGGGTAAACCAAAGAAATTGTGTCCATGATCCCTGTTTCTAACAAAGAATAGGAAAAGGAACCAGGTAGTTAGATGAATGGTTGGTACAAGGCATTACATACATTTCTATTGGTTCTGAGGTTAATAAAGACAAAGAAGAGAAAAAGGCCAGGCACGGAGGGGTTCATGCCTGTAATCCCAGCACTTTGGGAGGCCTTCGTAAGGCCAGGAGTTCAAGACCAGTCATGGCCAACACGGCAAAACCCCATCTCTATTAAAAATATAAAAATTAGCCAGGTGTGGTGGGTGGTGTGCACCTGTAATTCCAGCTCCTCGAGAGGCTGAGACATGAGAATTGCTTGCATGCTGGAGGTGGAGGTTGCAGTGAACCGAGGTTGTGCCACTATACTCCAGTCTGGGAGACACAGCAAGACTGTTTCCAAAAAA
>NW_012103920.1:5505055-5508053 GCF_000951045.1 Mandrillus leucophaeus
GGGTGGATGGAGGAGACAGAACTGGCAAATATATCAAAGAAGTAAAATAGAAAAAAAAAAAAAAAAACCTTGGTTTTGGGACTTAGAAAATGACTTCAAATAACTTCTCTAGTGCATGAGATGTGAAAGCCAGATAGCACTGAGGAAAATAGCAAGGAGATGTTAAAGAGTTGACTTTAAAATGATAAAGCTATGATAGAGGAAAATATCTTTATGACATAGAGGTAGAGAAGACCTTGTGAAATAAGCTGTGAAGAGGAAAACCCATAAAAGAAAAACTGAGAAATTTCACCATATCAAAAGTAAAATGCTTAACATGACAGAAGTGTTTATTAAGGTTAAAGCAAACAAAAAAACCCAAAGGAGAAAATATTAGCAATGTAACATAAAAGTGATTATTCAGACTATATGCAGAACTCTTATAAACTTATTGGGGCAGGATTTTTAAAAAATGGGCAAGACTATGAACAGGCAATACACAAAAGACAGTATCAAAATGAGTTTAAAAAAAAAAAAACCCTATGGTAAGATCTTACTAACAAGCAGGAAATGTGTGTTAAAATGGTAGCTCCATAATTTTGTATCAGTCTTATGGTGGTGACGATTGTGGTGAGTTTGATTATATTAAGTTCTGAGGACATAGGACAACCACTTTCATCCATGTTGAGGCAAATGTAAATTGGTGTGGCTACTCTGAAGTCTAATAATAAAACCAAGAAATGTGTATGCTTAGTCTCTACTACGTCTACCTAGGTGTCTCTGGTAGAGAAACATTTGTACATGCACACATACAAAAAGGCATGTATAAGGGTGGTTACTGCAACATGGATTAAAATATGAAGAAGCTGGAAACAACTTACATATCCATCAGTAGGGAATGGTTCTGCTGTAGTATTTTCCTACTGTGGTATTTTCCTACTGTGGAAAACTCTGAGGCCACCACAAAGAAATGGGAAGATCTAGATGTTCCAACATGAGCTAAGTGGAGTGGTGAGCACCTATAATCCTAGCAACCTAGGAGGCTGAGGCAGGAGGGTCACTTGAAGGCAGTAATTCAAGACTAGCCTGGGCAACATAGCAAGACCCCATCTCTTAAAAAAAAAATTGTGATTAGCTGAGCAATGTGGTGAGTATCTGTAGTCCTAACTACAGACCCAGGAGGCTGAGGTGGGAGGATCACTTGAGTCTAAGAGCTGGAGGTAAGAGTGAGCTGTAATAGTGCCACCGTACTTCAGCCTGAATGACAGAATGAGAGCCCATCTCTCAAAATATAAAAAGATATTCCAGCATGCACAGACCATAAGATACAGTGTAGAGTAAAAAACAACATCAGAGAACAAAACGGTGTCTAGTATCATCCATGTAAAGCACACACAAATTCTTGGTTCTTTCTGTGGATGCCTGCCTGTCCAGCGAGGTCTGCTTGTATTTTGGGAGCGGGTGAGAAGGATGTGTGTTGGATAGAATTAGCGCTTTTGCGATCGCCAGCCCCAGTTCCCACCACTAACCCATTCCCTACATAATCCCGGCTCCAGACTCACAATCTTGCATGTACCTCACTCTCCAAGCCAGAGATGTGCTGGCCACAGGGCCACACACATACCATGCCCGCAGGCAGGCAGGCAGAAGTTGGCTGTCACCACAGGCTATGCTGGAATGGCTGTGTTGGGGTAGTGGTTAAGTTGCAGATCCTGGAACTAGATGACCTTGGTTTGTAATCCTGGCTTTCCCGCCTCTTAACTGTGTGCTGTTGCCTTGCCTCCTATCTCATAGGAAGAGAGGATAATAACTAACGTACCTCCCAGGTAGAGATTAAATTCATGAATACACACAGAATTTCTTGGAACAATGCCTGCCTCATGTAAAGTGCTAACAATTTCCATTAAATAGTTGGTAGTGTTGAATGGTTTTCATCCTGGTTTGAAATTTTTGTCAAGGGCGGCGGGTATAGGTGTCTATTTAGTGAGTTCTCCTAGAGGCTCTGCTGGAAATCTTGCCTCGTGATTCTCTCCTAATGTTAGTGGGGTGGTAGGAAGCTGGCTGAAGGCTGACAGGAACCCTACTCTCTGTTATTATACATAAGCTTTCAGTTGGTGAGCAGTAGCCACAGGTTTACAACTGTCAGTCTGCTGACAATGCAGGTAATCGCACATCATTTTAATGGATGTATATTTCACGTACCTTACTTTACTTAACCTTCTCCATTGTTTAATTCCTAATTTTTCTTCTGTTGTAAATGAGATGAACTTCCTTGTGTCAATATTTTTTTCTATACTCTAGGTAATTTCCTTATGACACATACTTGAAGTGGATTGATTGAAAGGCAGCATAGTCTAAAAATTAACTCAGACTGGAGCTGGATCATCTGGGAGCAAATCTAGGCTTCCCATTGGCTCTTGCATCAGGTTTTCCCATCTAGCAAATAGGGGCAATAGTAGGATTTAAAGTAAGGGCTATTGGGGGCTTAAATATAATGCTTATGAAGTACCTACTTATAACAATGTTCAGCCCATATTAAGCACGAGTAAGTAATAATTACTGCGCCAACAGAAGTGAATATTAAGATTCTCAATACATATTGCCAATTTTGTCTGATGGGAAAGAGGAGGTCTTAGCTTGTCTCCCTTCCCAAGAGGAAGGGACACTGATTGGATTAGGTCAGTTTTTAGGATCGTGATTGGCCCCATGGATCAGCACAGCAGGGGGGAGTCACTGGCTCTGCTGGGAACAGCCAGCTCTTTTTCTTTGGGCATTCCTTCTGATCTCTGTTCCTCTGTGATATTGCAGCGGAATGGATGATGATGAGGTCCTGAAATACAGGTTTAGACTTAGAAAGATGCAGAGGCTCCTAAATTTGGGGAGATAGTGTGTTCCAGCCTAGCACACACTACAGAGTTCTCTGCAGTGCAGTTTGGGGCACAACCTCTGTACTAGCAAAGCTGGTCTGTGTGTCCATTCACCGTTGTCCCTGTGCATGGAGGAGGAAGGTTAGATGGGC
>NW_012103920.1:5510293-5525408 GCF_000951045.1 Mandrillus leucophaeus
TACCAATGTTTTAAATAGACGTATTATTGAAATATAAACAGAAACATGCCCAAACTGGAAGCATATCACTTTCTGATTTTTCATAAAATAAATAGGAATGTGCCTCTAAACCTAGCTATAAAGCAAGCCAGACACTTACAGCACTCCAGATGTGTCTTTGTGCCTGTCCCAGCCACGACTCTACGAAGGGTAAACATCTTCAGTGGCTTTGGAAAGTGTCACTTGGCAAGGTTCAACTGTGTCCCAGACTTCCTTGTGTGTGTATCTAGTTAAGGTGAGCCACTAGCTTTTCTTGCAAGATACCGATAGCATCAAAGCAGGACGCTGTAAGACGTGCCCATCTCTATGATTGGCCCTGTGGACCCCAAGTGCCAGCATTAGAGCTTCACAGATAGCAGTTTATAGACTGCTTAACCAGTATGCACAATTGCACAAGGTCAAATCCCTGTAATAAACCCTTTAAAGTGTATATGCTCGGCGCAGTGGCTAACACCTGCAATTCCAGCACTTTCAGTGGTCAAGGTGGGCGGATTGCCTGAGCTGAGGAGTTGGAGACCAGCCTGGGCAACATGGCGAAACCCTGTCAACTAAAAACATAAAAATATTAGTCACGCATAGTGGTGTGCTCCTGTAATCCCAGCTACTCTGGAGGCTGAGGCACAAGAATCACTTGAACTGGGGAGGTGGAGGTTGCAGAGAACTGACCAAGATCATGCCACCATACTCCAGTCTGGGCAACAAAGTGGGACTCTGTCTCAAAAAACGGACTTTAAAAAAATAAAGAGTGTGTGTGTCTGTGTGTGTGTACATACACATGTGTGTATCTCCTGATGGGCTTTGTTTCTCTGAATCCTGTTGACACAGCATTAGAGGATGGGTGGTGATGACCACCTCCAGATGGTTCCCAACGACTGGTCCTTACTTCTTGATACTCATTCATATTTATATAGTCTTCTCTTACACTGAAGAGGGATGACCTGCATAATGGATAAGATATTGTGGAAATGGGAGTATGTGACCTCCAAGATAAGGTCATCAAAAGTATTGCAACTTCCACTTGTCTCTCTTGGATTGCTTCCCCTGGAGGAAACCAGCAGCTGTGTCATGAGGACATTCAGCCAGAACCACCCAGTTAAACCACTCCCAAATTCCGGACCCATAGAAGACACTAAATGTTGATCATTATTTTGAGTTGCCAAAGTTTGGAGTGTGTGTGTGTGTGTGTATATATATATATATATACACATTTTTTTTTTTTTTTTGAAACATGGTCTCATTCTGTTTTCCAGGCTGAAGCGTAGTGGTGCAATCACAGCTCATTGCAACCTTGAGCTGCTAGGCTCACACGATCCTCCTCCTGTGGCCTGCAAAGTAGCTAGGACTATCAGTGTGCACCACCACGCCTGGCTTATTTTTTTTTAAAGTCTTTTTTTGTTAGAAATGTGGTCTCCCCATGTTGCCCAGACTGCTCTCGATCTCCTGGTCTCAAGCAATCCTTCCCCCTCAGCCTCCCAAAGCACTGGGATTACAGGTATGAGACACTGCACTTGGCCTACGGGTAATTTTTACACAGCCTTAGACCCCCAAAATTGAGAACAAATGATTGTATTTTTGGCCCTGAGTTTTTAGGCTGGTTTGTTATCTAATAGATAAAAAACTCATTTCTAAAATCCTGACAGTCATGCTACAAATCTGAATCGGTTAGTTGTATGTACTACTGCAAATAACAGAAAATCCAGGCCGGGGTAGTGGTTCACGCCTGTAATCCCAGCACTTCCACAAGCTGAGGTGGGTGGATTACTTGAGGTCAGGATTTCGTGAACAGCCTGGCCAACATGGTTAAAACCCTGTCTCTACTAAAAACACAGAAACTGGCCGAGCATGGTGGAGGGTACCTGTAATCCCGGCTACTCAGGAGGCTGAGGCACAAGAATTGCTTAAACCCAGGAGGCAGAGGTTGCAGTGAGCCAAGATTGCGCCCCTGCACTCCAGCCAGGGTGATGGAGCGAGACTCCGTCTCAAAAAATCCAGTTAACCATGTTGAACGAATGGGGGTATATATTTCTCATATAATAAGAGATTTAGAGAGAGGATAGTTCATTCTAGCGTGGGCCCAGTGCCTTTACATTTGGATACTGAATTAGTATCTTTGCAATTCTTACTGCCTTCCCCTCAGGTGCAAGATCGCTGCAGCAGTTCCAAGCTTCGTGTCTTCACCGCAGGACTTTCAAAGGAGTGGGCGGGGGTATTATGGGATGGAAAGATGGTGCTCACGTACCTCCCTCTTATTAGAGAGGAAACTTGCTCTCAGGTGCCCCCTAGCAGATTTCCCCTTAATGTTTCATTGGTCAAAATCGGGCCACAGGGTCATTCCTAGACTGGGGCCGGGAGAACATTTTCTGAGCTCAAAAAGAAGTACCAGATACTTGAACAAAACAGATGTTCTGGGCCAGGCGCCTGTGGCACACGCCTGTAATCCCAGCATTTTGGGAAACTGAGGCAGGCGGATCACCTGAGGTCAGGAGTTCAAGACCAACCTGGCCAACGTGTCCAAACACTGTCTCTACTAAAAGCACAGAAAAAAATTAGCCAGGCGTCGTGGCGGGCGCCTGTAATCCCAGCTACTCGGGAGGCTGAGGCAAGAGAATCACTTGAACCCTGAAAGTGGAGGTGGCTGTGAGCCAGGATCGCACTGCTGCACTCCAACCTGGGCTACAAGAGCGAAACTTCTGTTAGCAAGAGAATTGGCAGGGGCAGTTTTTAGATAGGTAGTCAATAGGGTTTGCCACAGAGTCTTTATCTGACAAAATCCTATTAATATTTATCCATTAGATTTCAACCCTTTCAGGAAGGACTCTGCTGACTGTGTCAGAACTTTGTTATAAACTCTTTGGAGGGACGTGGAGCACTGGGTACTTTCTGTTTGAAACACTAATACTTGTACTTTGGGTAGTCTGTTATTTAACAGTGCCTGTGTCTTTGGCTAGATTACACGTCTCAGGAATGGGATCTGATCTCATCACAGTGGGTCTGATTGATGGCGTGAGGATATGGCATCTGGCACACATAACTCCAACTTCATTCTCCTCCACCACTCTCCTTCTCTTACTGCTTTTTGTTACTTCTGGTCAGTAGGAACCATTGTGAGAAAGTCATTCTGGTTTTCCACTAATTTTTTTTTTTTTTTTTGGAAACAGGATCTTGGTCCAATCCAGGCTGGAGTGCAGTGGCGTGATCATAACTCCCTGTAGCCTCAACCTTTGGGTTCAAGCAATCCTCCCACCTCAACTTCTTGAGTAGCTGGGACTACAGGGTTGTGACACCATGCGTGGCTAATCTAAAAAAAAAAAAAAAATTTTTTTTGTATGCGTGAAGTCTCACTTTTTGTTGCCCAGGCTGATCTGAAACTCCTGGCTTCAAATGACACTTCCGTCTTGGCCTCCCAAAGTGCTGAGATTACAGGTGTGAGCCACTGTGCTTGGTGTGTTTGTAAATGCATCGTAGGGATGTTGAATGGACTTCTTGAGCACAACTGTCTAATAAAGCAAGGTATTGGCTGTTTAGCAAATGAAATGTTCCACTCTGAATGGAAGTCCCAAGATGAGAATAGGGTTTCTCCTTTACTTTATAGACCTGACAATGCTTGGTTAAATATTAATCAGACTCTCCTAGAGATGGGGCCTGAGTATGGTGATAGAATTGCGGCTCACAGTCACAATTTAGGACTCATGCTGCTTCCTCTGGGATAACGCCACTTCCCTCAAGGCTTGTCAAGTTGAGAGTAGGTAGGTAGGTAGGGGTGACAGGAAGACAATTCATTAGACCTGGTTTGTTGGGCCATGAGTAGAGAGAGGACCCTGATTAGTTATGACTGAACTGCAGCAGCCCCTCTATCCCCACCCTCTTTTAGATTTGTTTATCTGTTAAGTGTCGGCTGGCCCCACTATGTGCCAGGAAGTGTCCTAGGTGCAAGGATATAAGAGTAAACCTCACAAATACCTCTGCCCTCATAGAGCTTATATTGTTTACTGACACCTACTCTCTTGAGAGCTGTTTCATTAATTTTAAATTAATGCCCACTATTATCTGTGAGATAAAATTTATTTTCACCCAAGGCAGATTATACAGCTTTTTTTCTGCCCAGCATTTTTTTTCCCACCTAGATACAAAACCTCAGTTGTGAGAAATGCATTCTTAGTGGTTTGGGTGGAGATGGACAGCTCCTGTTCCAATGTTTTACAGGCAGACAAGTGAACCACATGTGAACACCCAGAGAAGCTGAGCTCTGGCTCAGGCCAGAGACTTCTCTGGGGCTTAAGCATCAGAACTATCAATACGGCTTTATTTCCTCCCTGCTGAGCTTGCTGAAGAGACAGTCACTGGTGCTGAGGGTTCACATCCTATCTCGCCCCTAACAGAGAGGGTGAAACTGTTACAGCTTTCGACCTCCTAAGTTCATTGGTGCTAAAGTCAAATACCTTACAGAATGGACCCATCTACTTACTGTTTTTCCTCTGCCATTTCCCTCCCTTTCTACTTTCCTCTCTCATCTCTCTGGTTTTCAGTATTTATTGAATACTGTTTTAGTTTCCTATTGCTGTGTCACAAATGACCACAAACTCTGAGGCTTGTTTGTTAAATGATCATGTTTATTATGAGTTTCTTCAGGTCAAGAGTCTGGCCTTAGCTTGTCCCCTGCTCAGTTTTGCTCAGTTGTCCAGGCTGGAGTGCAGTAGCATGATCACAGTTCACTGGAGCCTCTACCTCCCAGGGTCAAGCGATTCTCATGCCTCAGCCTCCCGAGTAGCTGGGATTACAGGCATGCACCACCATGCCTGGCTAATTTTTTCATTTTTAATAGAGACGGGGTTTCGAGACAGGCTGGCCTCGAACTCCTGGCCTCAAGCAGTCCTCCCGCTTTGGCCTCCCAAAGTGCTGGGATTACAGGAGTGAGCCACTGCTCCTGGCTGAGGAAAGGATATTTTAAGCGAGTTATCAGAGTTGATGCAGAAGCCTGTGTAAGCCACACTCCCTGCCCCCGGGCCTCAGTTTCACCATTGGGAATGACTTAACTAATGCCAGCATATTCCTTTCATCGCTATAAGACGAAGTCGTTCTTACCTCTGGAGCTCGGCAAATTGCCTGGCAACATTACAGATGCTAGACCAACGTCTGCTGGATCAACCAACGAGAATGGAGTGCAGATTAAGATAAATTAGCTCTGTGTCCCGGACTGACCACTAGGTGGCAGGAGGCTCACGCCAAGTCCAAGCTTTTGGTATCTGGTTGCTGGCTGGCTGGGAGCCTTCCTGGAGGAGACTTGAATGTCCTTCTAGGCTGGGGCTTGTCATGGCGGCGGAGGTGGGGCAAGGGAGGGAGGCAGAAGGTGAGGAGGTCTCTTTCACAAAACGTTTGACGCTTAGACTTTCCCCTTTATCATCAAATGAATTTATTTTCATTGTCATAGAAATTCACAGATAGAATTGAAAAACTTTTCATGTAACTGTAGGTCTGTATATTTTTATAAATTTAGCATTTAATTTTTTAAAATGTATTGGAAAATGTTAGTTGCAAGCTCTTCTTCCGCTTCCCATGAGCCATCCTACACCCCTGACCTACAGACCCGGGTATAGAACAGGCCCTGCCCTGTCATGGTGAGATGACACTGGGCTGTCCAGCCTAAGATAATTTCCATCACAGGAGGGGCCCGGCTCCTAACCAGCACTTTTCAAAATGCAGCAGAATTGCCTGGGGCTGCTGTGCGTAAAAATGCAGACTCCTAGGCGCTGGCAGACTCCCTGGATCAGAATCTCTGGGAGGGCTTCAGTCTGCATTTGTGTTGGTGTTTCACAAGTCTCCTAGGATTCTGAGGTACAACTGAAGTTTGAGAAACACTCGCTTAGGCTTTCTCGGGAGCCTTTCTGGGACTCTCATCAGCCCTCTTGTAGGTCCACAGATGCTCCAGCTGCCTCCAGCTTCTCACACACACACACGTGCACACACATGCATATGTACGTACATGTTTTTTGTTTTCTGGATTACATGCACAATGATGCATGTGCATTTCACAAATCCATATAAGGGAGGAGACCACCCCTTATATCATCTTATGCCCAATTTCTGCCTCCAAAGAAAGAATAAGTAAAAACTAAAAGGCAGAAATGAAATCCACAGGCAGACAGTTCTGTGCCGCACCCTGGGCCTGGTAGTTAAAGATCGACCCCTGACCTAATTGGTTCTGTTGTCTATAGATTACAGACATTGTATAGGAATGCACTGTGAAAATCCCTATCTTGTTTTGTTCCGATCTAATTACCGGTGCATGCAGCCCCCAATCACGTACACCCTGCTTGCTCAATCAATCACGACCCTCTCACGTGCACCCCCTTAGAGTTGTGAGCCCTTAAAAGGGACAGGAATTGCTCACTCAGGGAGCTCGGCTCTTGAGACAGAAGTCTTGCCAATGCCCCCAGCCAAATAAACCCCTTCCTTCTTTAACTCAGTGTCTGAGGAGTTTTGTCTGCTGCTCGTCCTGCTACACATAGATTATAAAAGCAAATAATGTTGGAAATAGAAATTCTCTGATATTTTAGATCGGAGAGAGCTGCTGTTGGTAATCGCTATTTTTACTGCCTCCAATCCTGATGCATCCCCCATTTAGGTACTAAAAATGTAGGTGATTTTTTTCTCCCAGGAAAGCTTCTCCCATAAAATCAAAACAGGGTGCCCACCCCCATCTAACAAATACCTCATGTCTTCTTTATGAGCAAATACGTTTTTTCCCCCTCCTGGAGAAATCAAATGTCAATGTGGACCTGTAGCACTATGGGGTCAAATTATTTCCTCCGGAAGGTGAAGGGCAGGGCTCCTGCACTTGTTTCAGGATTTTTAAGGAGGTGCAACAGGATTTGCAATGCAGGCTCAGTGACTTAGCTGTCACATTAGCGTGTGTTATTGGGAAAGTCCAGAGTCCAAGTTCAAGGATTTCTTACAACTTTTGTTTTGACTTTACAGTGAAGTTTAAAGTTTGTGAAATATGTACTTATCACTAGAATCTTTTGAGACTTCCTTTTCTTACTGAGGCTAAAATTGTCCAGCTATAAGTTGATGGTATGTGAGCTCTATGAGCCAAACACTAAGCTAAATGCTTTATGTATATGATCTTAATTCTCTTGATAGCCCAACAGGCTGACGGCTATTATTCTATGTATAAGGAAAGTGGTGTGGTTACGTGAGGTTATGACAAGCCTGCCCAAGGACCCACAGATGGTAAATCAGCAATAGGACCAAGATTTATGAAATCCCTGAAGTTTGACTCTAGAGCTATGTCCTTAATCTCTGTAATATACTGGCCATTCAACTTTTTCCTTGACTTGGCCATGAAGAATCATGGTAAATATTTGCTATGCTTTCTAAAGGAGAATTGACAGCTTTGCTCATTACATACGCTTTCTTATTTTATTCTCTTGACAATATTGCAAAGTGGGTTAAGCTCCTCCCATCTTGCTGTTTCACAAAATGCAAAGAAAATGGGGAAAACCTCCACTGGACTTAGATGATCCTAGATCAGGGTTCCCCAGAGTGTGTTCCCCAGAATTTTGATAAAAGCCTCCATGGGTATTATCTGAGTGTTAGAACTCATCTCAGAAGGTCAGAGGGCAGCTACTAGGAAGGAAAGGCTCTGAGAAGGTCTGTCATTAAAAGAAAATTTTTGGTACCACTAACAGTACTATTATCATGAACAATATCGAAGTACCATTAAAGGAACTGACACTTAGAGTATGATAGGCAGAATTTGAAGTTGATTACCCTGCCCTCCCACCCCCTGGTATCTACACCTCTATTATTTTTCATGCTGCTGATAAAGATATACCCAAGTCTTACAAAAGAAAGAGGTTTAATTGGACTTGCAGTTTCATGTGGCTGAGAAGCCTCACCATCATGGTGGAAAACAAGGAGGAGCAAGTCATGTCTTATATGGATGGCAACAAGCAAAATGAGAGAACTTGTGCAGGGGGGATTCTTCTTTTTAAAACCATCAGATCTCGTGAGACTCATTCCCTGTCATGAGAACAGTGCAGGAAAGACCCACCCTCATAAATCAATCACCTCTCACCAGGTTTGTCTTACGACACGTGGGAGTTGTGGGAGTTACAATTCAAGATGAGATTTGGGTGGGGACACAGGCAAACCATATCAACACCCTTATAGAATCTCCTTCCCTTGAGTTTGTGTGGAACCTGTGATTTGCTGCAAACCAGAAAATATGACAAGGTGAAGGGATTGATTCTAAATATACAATTAAAGTCCCAAATGTGTTGGCTTTGAGTTCACAGATGATCCTGTATGGACCTAGCCTAATCCTGTGAGCCCTTTATAAGAGGGTGCTGGCCATCCATGAAGGGGGGAAGTATGCTGCCATGCTGTGAGATGGCCTGTGAGCATGGAAGAGGACTCTGGGATCCAGCAGGGAATACAGCCTGCTGACAAAAGGATTGCAGGATTGTGAGACCCCAGGCAAACAGCCCAATCAATGGATATTCACATTCCTGACCCATGGAAACTATGAGATAGTAAACATACATTGCCTTAAGCCCCGAAGTTTGTGGTAACTAATTATGCAGTAATAAAAAATGAATCCAGAGACCTGCAAATGACCCAAGGTCATTTCACACAGCTAAGCAGCAGAAACTCTATTCATAGCTCCAGAGAAATTGAGGCATATACCCAACCATGCCCATACTTAGTGATATGAGAGGAGGGCAGGGAAATGCTAGGTAGAGAAGGGCAGGGTCCCTGGTGAGAGCTCCACCCTTGGGCTTGTGCCCATGGACGTAAGTGAGAACAGGCACTCCTGTTTTCCCACCCAAATGTTGCATTTTCCAAGACCACTCTGGCCTGCCACACCCCATCCTGTGCCCATAAAAACCTGAGACCCTAGTGGGCACAGATACAAGCTAAATATGAAGAGGGAGCAGAAGAACATACTGACAGACGCTAGCAGACACCAGCAAGCCACTGAGGCAGGACAATGTGGAATTTAGTCGGGACAGTCAAAGGAGAGTCTAGCTGGTGGGTGGCCTGACTCCCAGGGAAGATCATCTTCCCACTCCATCCCCCATCCACTTCACTGAGAGCCACCTCCACCACTTAGTAAAACCTTGCGCCCATCCTCCAAGACCATGTATGATCCAATTTTTCTGGTACAATTCAGGCAAGCACCTGGGATACAGAAAGGCCTCTGTATTAGTTTGTTCCTTACGGTATGACAGAAGGTCTAATTGAGCTGATTAATACAAGCTGCCTGCAGATGGCAAAACTGACAGAGTGCACTGTAATACACACCTACTGGGGCTTCAGAAACTGTAAACATTCAACCCCAGACACTTCTATGGGGTCGGAACCCAAAAACACTCCTTATAACCTGCCTGTCTGTATGCTTTCCCTAGGGGTTTGAGCAGCAGGGCACCAAAGAAGCGAGCCACACCCCTGCTGCACAACCCAGCAGGAGGAATAAGGGAAAACTCCTCCCGTTTCATTAGTCTACTGCCCAGCACGTTATTGGAGCACAATCAAAATGTGTTGAACAAATGAAGACAGGGTTTTGAACCCAGGTCTGTCTCCTTGCATCATACCATATTTTCCTATTGTCTAACATCCAGGGTCATGCTCTATGCTGGAGCTGTGTCTGTGAAGCAAGCACACCTTCCCTTTGAACTTAATCTTTAGTTCATCAATACGTCTGCAAGTATTTACTAAGTGTGGCTAAATTCTCTGCCTGACTTGGGAAAACAGAGGAACAAGATGTCACTCTTGCCATGAAGTAGGTAAGTTTTGTTTGAAAAAAGAGGAGTTAAATGACCATGAAGGTGGTCATGATTACAGGAGGCGGGTATATTTAGGTGAGTCAGTGTCTGTGCAAACCACTTCCCCAGTCGAAGCCTGTGGCAGTGACACAAGGGCCCTCTAATCTACATGCCCATTGCAGACATTGACCGTGACTTTGAGGAAATGACATGTCACAAGGACATCCACCTTTAAATGGCTGTTTCATAGATACTTAGGTGTTCTTTAGGGTGAAAATAAGTGTAGGAATTTCTGGGCCAAAGATTTTCTTTCTTTTATCAACAGACCTTCTCAGAGCTCTTCCTCTCTAGTAGCTGCCCTATGACCTTCTGGGATGAACTCTTATTTTTTGGGAGGGGTGGGGGCTGGATGGAGTCTCGCTCTTGTCACGCAGGCTGGAGGGTAGTGGCGCAATCTCAGCTCACTGCAAACTCCACCTCCCGGGTTCAGGGGTTCTCTTGCCTCATCCTGTTGAGTAGCTGGGTTTACAGATGTGCACCACCAGACCCGGCTAATTTTTGTACTTTTAGTAGAGATGGAGTTTTCACCATGTTAGTAAGGCTGGTCTCAAACTCCTGACCTCAGGTGATCTGCCCGCCTCGGCCTCCCAAAGTGCTGGGATTAAAGGTGTGAGCCACCATGCCTGGCTATGGGATGAACTCTAATACTCAGTTCTCATGGATGATTTTGGTGGAGAAATCTGGGGAGCACATTCTGGGAAACCCTGAGCTAGGATCTTCCAGCTGAGTGAACTTTTTTGCCATTACCATTTTAAACTCATTATTATACTTAAAAATTAAGGGAGGCCGAGGCAGGTGGATCACTTGAGGTCTGGAGTTTGAGACCCAGCCTGGACAACATGGTGAAACATCATCTCTACTAAAAATACAAAAATTAACCAGGCACGGTGGCCCACACCTCTAATCCCAGCTACGTGGGAGGCTGAGGCATGAGAGTTCCTTGAATCCAGGAGGCAGAGGTTGCAGTGAGCCAAGATTGTTCTACTACATTCCAGCCTAGGTGACAGAGTGAGGCTCCATCTCAAAAAATAAATAAGATGTAATTCAACTATCATAAAATTAACCATTTCAAAGTGTACAAGTAAATGTTTTTTTACACTATATTTATGAGTTGTGCAGCCATCACTACTATGAAATTCCAGGACATTTTCATTTCCTTAAAAGGAAACCCATATCTATCAATCATTTCTCATTCCTCCTCCCTGTATCCACCCATTGTTTGTATAGACTAATCTAATCTGGATATTGCATATTAATGGAATTATAGAATATGTGAACTTTTGTCTTTGGCTTCTTTCAATTAGCAGCTACTTTTCAAGAATCATTGGTCCAGTTGGTTTTAAACTTCAGAATGCATCAGAACCTCTTGGGGATCTTATTAAAGTGCTGTTTTTTTGGCTCCTCTAAAATTGTTGCTTTGGTTTGTCTGGGGTGGGAATCAAGAATCTACTTGTTTGGGCTGGATGCTGTGGCTCACACCTGTAATTCTAGCACTTTGGGAGGCCAAAGTGGGAGGATCACTTGAGGTCAGGAGTTGGAGACCAGCCTGGCCAAGATGGCGAAACTATGTCTCTACTAAAAATACAAAAATTAGCTGGGTGTTGTGGCATGCATCTGTAGTCCCAGCTACTTGGGCGGCTGAGGCAGGAGAATTGCTTGAACCTGGGAGGCAGAGGTTTCAGTGAGCCAAGATGGTGCCACTGCACTCCAGCCTGGGCAACCAAGAGGGACTCCGTCTCAAAGAGACACAATATACCTGTTTGACAAGTTCTCTGGATGACTCTGGTGCAGGCAAACTGGGGACCAACTTTGAGATCCTCCAGCCTAGTTCAACAGGGTTATCCCTCCTTTTGCATAGGAGGAGGTTAAGGCTCAAAGAGGAAAAGTGGTGTCATGGAGGTCACACAGCTGACAACACTCCATCCAGGGCTTGTCCTGTGTTTGAGATGTGAGGCTCAGGTTTCTATCTCACTCTTTGGACTCAGTACTGCAGTGATTTAGGAGCTAAGAAGCAATTACTTAGATAGTGAGGGTATGGAAGTCCATTAGAAACAAGAACTCGGAATTGCGAGGAAAATGAGCAAAGAATTTCTCAGCAAGGCAAATTTACTTCTGCAAAAGGATGCTGCTCACACTTCTGGCAGCTGCAAGAGCACACCAAACAAAGGACAGAAGGAGTTTTTATCTCTAACACAGTCCCTATCCCTGTGTCCTTCTATTGGCTGGGGTTGGACTGCACAATCTAAGCTGACCCTGGTGGGCTAAGACTTAAACTTTTCCAATTAGGGTAAATGGGTGATTCCATAGGGAGTGGGAGGGTGGGTAGGAGTGGTCCCTCTGCTACAGCACAAAACGTGTTTGGACATGTCTGGGCAAGTCAGAGCACAACAAGAGCAGGAGGGCTGCTCTCTGGGTAGAAACAAAGTACAAGGAGGTGAAGCCTCCAAACCAAGGACAAGGACATTACACAATTAAACTCTTTGAAGAGGAATTCACCATTTCTGGCAAAGTCCTTGGTAAGGTTTTCCTTTTAATGTAAAGCAGTCCCTAAATCATCTTCCTTTCTAAGAAAGAACATCCTATAAAATCGACCTGCAGGCATAAGCTGGAAGCTTGCATGGGTGAATACCTGCAGTTGTGCCCATAGGAATATACTACCTGGGAATAGGCATGTTCATATGGCAGCTCCATCTTTTTTTTGCCAGCCACGTGTAGAAGTAAGGAGCAGACAAGATGGCCCAGGCCAAGTGGAAAGCCCATTTGCATAATAAGATTTGGTTGGGGTGACCAGCCTTTTCCCCATGCTATGTAAACATCACACGGGGTCAAACCAATCCTGTCTCTTATACACATCTAGATGTGTATAAGAGACAGCCTGAGCCTTATGTAAACATCACACGGGGTCAAACCAATCTGTGAGCCTTATGTAAATCAGACACTGCTTCCTCAAGCTTGCCTAAAAAATCTGCTGTGGTCCACACCTTTCTCCCCCCGCTTTTTTTTTTTTCCTCTAACGTGTCTCTCACAAGGAGCTGTTCTCCTCTCTCCTTTCTTTTGCCTGTTAAACTTTCCACTCCTTAACCTACCCACATGTGTCTGTGTCCTTAATTTTCCTGGAGTGAGATGACAAACCCTGGTTTTTACCCCAGACAACAACGCTGCTTCAGTAGGTTTTTTCCACAGATATCCCCGTTAGTTCTTTATAATAATTGCTTGTGGGATTCTCTGGCATCTTGCTAGAACTCACGTACCACCATCCCACCAATGCCCCAAAATTCAAAAACGACCTGAAGGTTATTAGGCACGTAGACATTTGGGAAGGGTTACAGAAGACCTGGATTCCAAAGGTGTAGTTGCGTCTTGTGGCCTAATAGTTAAACCACATGTCTTTTGAGCTAGCAGTTGCATAGGTTTGGTCTTACCTGCTATAAGGTTTCCAGATTTAAAAATACAGGTTGGATGGGTGCCAAGTTATGTTGAAATTTCAGATAAACAATAACTTGTGGTATAAGTATGTATCATGTTATATTTGGAACATAATTATATTAAAAAATTATTCCCCCATTGTTTGTGTGAAATTCCACTATAAATTCATATTCCATTTTTTAGTTGGCAATCCACCAGCCAGATGCCTCTTTTACTTTCCTTGGGGCAACCCAGCTTAGTAGTTGATGTTGTCCAAGAACATGGTTTCTGGAGGCAGACAGCTTGGATCTGAATCCTGGAACCACATAGCTGGCTATAGAACCAGGGTGAGTTGGTTAACTTTTCCTAGCCTCAGTTTCTGCATCTATGAAATGAAAGCACCGTCTCATGCAGTGATGTTACCAGAAAGGGGTCCTGATCCAGACCCCAGGAGAGGGTTCCTGGACCGCACACAAAGATTTCAGAGTGCATCCACAGTACAAAGCAAAAGCAAGTTTATTAAAAAAGTAAAGTGGTGAAAGTACAGCTACTCCACAGACAGAGTAAGGCTTTCCCTAAAGTAAGGAAGGAACGCATCCACCTAGGTACAATACTTATGTATGTGTGCATATGTGTATAAATATGAGATAAATCATGGGGAGATGTGCTCTGTTATAAGGGTTTGTGATAAAGGATTAATTTTCTTAATTACTATATTTTGCAAGAATCAATATTATCTTTAAAGCAAAATTAGGAATGCTTCTGTTCTCAAGATATGGGGATATCAGGACACTCCCAAGTCTGGGTCTGTTTAGTAAACACTATGAATCCGTTCCCTTAATCATAAACATCTAGAGGCTAAGAATACCTCACTTTCTGGGGATGCAGCCCAGCAAGTCTGTCGCATTTTCCTAGCCCTCACTCAGGACGGAGTTGCTCTGATTCAAACTTCTCTGACAGTGAGAGGATTAAATGAAATAATCTATCAAGATAGCTTAGCAGAGATTCTTCCTGGCGGTAACAGATAAATAAATATGACTGGGGATTCCCAGTACTGTCTCAGTACCACATTAAAAATGCACTGGGGGTTGCTTCAGTAGTTGGTGGCACTGAAGCTTAGCCCTTTCAAAGTACTGGGAGCATTTTAGGGGGCCCTTTCAGGGAGTTCTATCTTAATTGTGGGACTGCAGATGCTTGGTAGCTGGAAATAGACCACAGGAGTGGGGGGCAGATGGTTTCTCTTTCCATCTGGTTCTCTCGATGTGGGGAAAACAGAACTTCTCTCTTGATGACTCATTGTTGAAGCTTGGTTTAGCCAGAATTTAAATAGAAACGCCTGGCTGCAGAAAATACTGTCACCACCCAAAAGTGAGATCTGTTTCAAAACTGTTGTGAACAAAGTGGATTTCTAACAGGCAAAACCAGTGTATTAAATTTAAGGTACTGGCACGTCTTCTCAACCAAGAGCTGTGCAAAAAAGTCAGGCTGTTCTGGCCTCCTGCCTTCCCTGGTTTCGGCTGCTCAGTGGATCAAAGTGTCTGCAAGCCTCATTTGCTTGAGAGAAGGTTCCCCCAGGTTAAGTGCTCTTACTGCTGGCGCACATACCTTAAAGAGCTTTGGATCACATTGGGGGGAATGTATTTTCTTTTCCAATGCTCTCCAAACCTTGATTATAAGTATCAAGGAGGTAGTTTTTATCTTGATGTTGGTATGCCTTTTAAAATCTTTCTAAAATGTGCTTATTTCTTTTTTATTAAGAAACTGGTCTCCAGCATTGGAGACTTTGATGGGCAGTAGTTTTGAACTTGCCACTGGGGATTAAGCTCTGATAGTTTTTTTTTTTT
>NW_012103920.1:5528528-5529273 GCF_000951045.1 Mandrillus leucophaeus
GTAAACCCGGGAGACGGAGCTTGCAGTGAGCTGAGATTCGGCCACTGCACTCCAGCCTGGGTGACAGAGTGAGACTCCCCCTCAAAAACAAAAACAATAATGGATGAGCTCTACCTATTTGTCTGTTTGCATCTCTCTTCTTAAACTTCCAATTACTAGACCATTCATTTGACCTTCCCTCGGTGATAAGCCTCATTTGAGTAAACAAGGGCGAGGCACCTTGATTTACAGAAACCCCAACACAGTGTATACAGCATGGGTCTTTCCCCAAAGGAAAATCAGGTGCAATGGACAAAACACATCGCAATTACAATTTCTTATTACGTACCAGTCACTCACATAAGCATCTTATACCTATTGACTCATTCAATATCACCATAACCTCATAACATTTTAGTGTCATCATACCCTTCTACAGAGGAGCCAACAAAGGCCCAGAGATCAAATAACTTGGTCAAGGTCATTTAGCTGGTAACTATACAGCTAGTCAGGATTCAAACACAGAGCATCTGTCTTCAGAGTCTCTGCTTTTGATCACGGAACTATCAGCCAAATTTGGCAGGCAAAACCAAGAGTGTCCATCCCACCTCCATTCCATAGAGCTTCTTTATCCTCTATCCAAATACCACCTCTTCCACTGTTGAAGCCCTGAGCCCCATGCATCTCTTCTGTTTATGCTTCTAGCTTTTTCCTGGTGATTGATGTCCCTGTCTCATGCCATCTTCTCAACCATGGGTTTTTGTGG
>NW_012103920.1:5531650-5533362 GCF_000951045.1 Mandrillus leucophaeus
ACCACGCCCGGCTAATTTTTTGTATTTTTAGTAGAGACAGGGTTTCACCGTGTTAGCCAGGATGGTCTTGATCTCCTGACCTCATGATCTGCCCTCCTCGGTCTCCCAAAGTGCTGGGATTACAGGCATGAGCCACTGCGCCTGGCCCCCATTTGTTTTATAATCTTCATTCTGTCTCTTGATGCATGTTTCTTTTGGAACCCTGAGACAATGAATGTTGAAGACATCAGTCTCTTTTACACCTAGCATTTAAGTGTATATTTCCTAAGAAGTTCTCTCATACAGACCCAATGCAATCATCAAAATCAGGAAACATGATATTGATGCAACGCTACACTCCAATCTAGTGCATATTCACATTTCATCAGTTGTCCTGATACAGTTCTATATAGTTCTTCCCCACCCCTACTGCCTCAGTCCGGAATTCAGTCCAGGATCACACATTGTATTTAGCTGTCTTGCTTACTCTTTGGACTCTTTAAATTTGTAACAGTGTTAAGCCTTTTTTTTGGCCTTTTTGATTTTGCCATGTTTGAAGAGTACAGGCCATTTTGGGGGCTTTTTCTTAGAATGTTCCTCAGATTGGGTTTGCCTGATATTTTTTCCCGAATAAATTTAGTTATGCATATTTTGGCAGGAATATTAAGGAGGTGAGATTGTGTCCCTCTCAGTGCATCCTTTTAGGAAGTAAGTAGTATCAGCTGGTCCACATTGGTAGTGTTGCCTTTGATCCCTTGGTTAAGATGCTGCCTACTGGGCTTCTCAACAATAAAGTTAACAGTTTTTACTTTGTAATTAATTGGTAATTTTTGAGGAAGCATTTGAGGCTAGGAAAATCTGCTACTCATTAAACTTTCACCAACTGCTTGATTTTCTAACTCCATTTTTTTTTGTATTTATTTGTTGGCATTTGACTATAATTACATATTAGTTATTGCCGGGCTCATGGGTTTTTATTTTATTCATGGGTTATGAGCTATTGTTTATTTTATGCTGAAATTGCCCCATATTTGACCAGTGGGACTCCCTAACCTTGCTCTGTGGTATTAATGCTTATGATTGCTTTCTATTCAACAATGGTATTTATTTTCCATTTATGGTAGCAATATAATTTAAAAATACATTTATGACTTTTAACAGTAGGTGGATTTAAAGAGAAATATTAATGATATAATGGGGTATGTGTTGAGGGGGAGGTGTGTATATGTATATGTGTATACATATATCTACATATATAACAAAAAATATTACTGATACCTGGGACCTAGGTATGACAAAAATCACAAAGTGGTACACAAAAAATTGAAATTTGGCAAATACTGCTCTTGATCCATGAATATGTTGGCTGTATTTTTTTGTACTTCAAATATTTGACCATTATGTCTTAATGAAAATTCTGAACTGTTTCAGGAATGACTATAATTTGGCATTCCTATTCTCTTATGCTGCTGTTGTCACTGATGTGCAATAAAAATCCTTTGCCAGCTATATGTCCTGATCTTTTTTTTAAAAAAAAAAAAAGTGCTTTTTGTATGGATATAACCAGGAAGTGGAACCATCTGAGTTATAACCCTAGCACATGATTCAAGACCGACCCAGTTCAAAGGCTCTCTTTTGATCAGTTAGGGTTCTTTGGTTGCATGTAACAGAAATCAAGTCTGGCTAACTTAAGCTTACAGTATCCAATTCTGAACATCTGGTCTCAAAAAAAA
>NW_012103920.1:5533412-5536907 GCF_000951045.1 Mandrillus leucophaeus
ACCTGCCTCTGTTCCACCTCCCACAGCTGAACCAAGTGAAATAGTAAAGTTCATTCTGGGAAGATTTCCCATGGTCTTCTCTTACTTGAGACCCTCTCTAGCAATCCCTTGATTCATCCCTCAATGAATTATTCTTTTAGTATAAAATCCAGAACCCTTGAAGTGAAATCCATGGATTTCCATAATCCAGTCCTATCGATTTCCTAGCTTTTCTCTTGATGGATGCAGTACTTAAGTGAACCGTTCCATGAACCATTCCATGAACCTACCCTGGACTTCCTCACTGATGTACCTAATGATAGTTACTTGTCCTAGATGGCTCTCTTTGTCTGCTCCTGATACACATTTCTCATCAATTATAGCCTCTTTGCCACTCGGCCCACATAAATGCCCAGTACCAAGGCAGGCTCTACAAACAAATTGCCATTTGCACAATAAATAACTTATTTATTACCACATCATTAAACTGAGTTCCTGAATGGCAGGGGCTATGCCCTTATTTTTGCAGCTAAGATACTAAAAATAATATGTCGGTAACATACTAGACATTTGATCAGTGTATGAATGAGTGGAGAAACCTGGTTTTGGAGGCATTTGTTGTCTGGCTCTTGGACTGGAGTTGTGGATCATGATTTCAGCTGGGTTACATCTACACTGTGACATTTGGTCTTCTAGAATATGTACAATATGATCTGCTCCATTGTAGTAGGAGAAAGCTCAGACACTAAGCAAATTCCCCAAGTTCGATCCCTGGTTTGGAAGATTCCAAGGCTTCTGCTCTTGCACAGTTGTTCGTGAGTGTGCACTCTCATGCTGTGTTGATGTTTCAGTTGCCCCTGTCTGAGTTCCTTCTTTGTTTGGGTGTTTGGATGCCAATTTGAATAACATATTTCCCAGCGTCTTTGCTTGGCTGGCAATAGAAGCTCTGCTCATGGCAGGGAATACCAAAACATTTATTCTTTCCCACAAACAAATCTGGAAGCAAAATATTGAGATGTATATAGTCTCTGTTGTTTAAAAAAAAAAAGTAGAAAAAAGAAGCTACTGAGTTTTTCCCAAGCATCCCATTCTTCCCAGCATTGACAAACGGAGGTAGGGAAAGAGAAGTAATGTTTACTGAGTGCTTGCTGCATGCCAGTCACTGTCCTGTGTCCTTTAAGTATCTTATTCTCGTGGATGACATGTGCTCATCTTTCATGGTTTCACTCTAGCATTGCCTCCTCCTCTGTGTCTGCTTTCCTTGCCATTCCCTCCCTACTGTGCATCTTCATTATTCCCTCTCCCATTGCATCTTTAAAGCTATGTTTATATCTTGCAGTCCATTCCCGCCCTTCCTCTACACCTGCCTGTCCAAAATGGTAGCCATTGGTCACAGGTGCTACTGAACGTTTAAAGTGTGTCTAGTCAAAGTTGAGATGTGCTTAAGCATAAAACACATACCAGGGCCAGTGGTATTCAACAGCCCCCAGACCTGGTGCTGACTTCCCATAGTGCCTATCTCCTGCTCCACTCCCTCCGCACAATCTTGTATTTCAGCTACACTGTTCTATTCTCTGCTCCGCAAATTTCTCTCTACCTTGCTCATACACAAATGTTTCCTATGCCCCAAATGGCTTTTAAAATGTTACTACCCTAACCTCCTTCAAACCTTTAAAAATTAATCTGGGCTGGGCAGGGTGGCTCACGTCTGTAATCCCAGCACTTTGGGAGGCTAAGGTGGGAGGATCACTTGAACCCAGGAGTTCCAGAGCAGCCTGGGCAATATGGTGAGACCCTGTTTCTACAAAATATTAAAGTTAGCACACACCTGTAATCCTAGCTACTGGGGAAGCTGAAGTGGGAGGATTGCTCGAGCCTTGGGAGGTGGAGGTTGCGGTGAGTGCAGATCATGCCACTATACTCCACCTGGGTGACAGAGCAAGACCTTATCTCAAACAAAACAAAAAAAAAATTATTTCCAATTTGTAGTAGACCTCTTTCCCATTTCCAGTTAAAAGTGAAGATGTGGATTTAGTTTAGATTCTAGATTTGGTGGCTGAGCTATTTTTAAATGTGACAGTGCGCAAACACTGGCTAGGTGCAGCCATGGGATTCATACAGAGAACGTGAGCATTAAATAAGAATATACAACGCTTTGGGAGGCCGAGGCAGGTGTATCACCTGAGGTCAGGAGTTAGAGACCAGCATGGCCAACATGGTGAAACCTCGTCTCTACTAAAAATATAAAAATTGGCCAGGCATGGTGGCATGTGCTTGTAATCCCAGCTACTCAGGAGGCTGAGGCAGGAGAATCACTTGAACCTAGGAGCTGGAGGTTGCAGTAAGCCGAGGATCATGCCACTGCACTCCAGCCTGGGCGACACAGTGAGATTCAGTCTGAAAAAATACACACATACACACGTTGAACGCGGTGGCTCACGCCTGTAATCCCAGTACTTTGGGAGACCAAGGCAGGAGGATTACTTGAGCCCGGGAGTATGAGACCAGCCTAGGCAACATTAGGGAGAGCCCTGGCTTTACAAAAAAAATTAAAAAGCTAGCTGGGCATGGTGGCACGTGCCTATGGTCTGAGCTACTTGTGAGGCTGAGGTGGGAGGATTGCTTGAACCCAGAAGGTCGAGTCTGCAGTGAGCTGTGATTGTGCCGCTGCACTCAAGCTTGGGCAATGGAGCAAGACCCAGTCTCAAAAAAAAACAAAAAAAACAAAAAAAACAAAAAAAAAACAAGAAAGTTAGTAGTGTGGAACTTCCTAAGAATTTCACTGACGGCGTGACTAACTTTTCCTGCTTTGTCAATTCTGGTTTATATATCTTGTGTTTTATTGACATAGGCCTGTTTTGTTGACTTCCTGCTGAGAAAGATGGTAAAACACTATATACCCTCCCCAGCCATAAATTCCTCTTTTGTGAAACCCTACTGGTGGATATTTACTTTTTTGTATCTCTTTGGTAACCCTGAGGATTTTAGATCATGAAAATGAAAACTGTTGATGAGACATGTGAGTTTCAAAATCAGTATGTCACCAAACACTTGTGTGGAAGGTTAGAAAGGTAAATATGCTTCTGGACAAGCATATTATTTGCTACCAAGCAAGACAAATTTACAAACATATCCTTGAAATCAGAGAAAACCGAACACCTAATGGGTTTCAAGTGAACCAAGGGATCGCTCATTTGAAACACATTATATTTTCCCCTTATTTAAGGTTCAAGGTAGCATGATCAGGTGGTTAAGAGCATGAATTCTGGCGGCAAAAGTATGGCTGGAAATTGGTGAGTTCCAGCTTTCACTTAGTAGCATGTGATCTTGGGAAAGGGCAGAGGCTCCCTGTGTTTCAATCTTGTCACCTGTACGTGGACATAATAATAGACCCTACCTCTTAGGGCTGTGGGGAAGGCATGTGAATTAATATGTGGACAGTTTTTAGCCACATATAGTAGGTCGCCTTATAAACGTTGGGCATTATTGTTATGCTATCCTGTTTTTTTTGTTTTT
>NW_012103920.1:5536957-5541901 GCF_000951045.1 Mandrillus leucophaeus
TTTTTTTTTTTTCTTACCTTCCCCAAATAGCTAAGGGGTCTGGGGAGTCATACCCTGCAAACCATAAATTCTCATCAGATGGGTTTTATTTAACTCTATGTATCATGACTTATATTCCAATCTGACTCTGGCATAACATTGTGTGACAAAGAAGAAAATACAAATATTTTACCCCAAAACATGTTTCTTTGCCATCTCTTGAAACGGCCCTGCAAAGCCGTCCTTTGTGTGGGAAAATTTACATCTGTAAAGAATCTCTTAGCATAACTCCATCTTTTTCTTTCAAGCCCTGCCAATCCCAAAGAGATTAACTGAGAGTCTAGCACCTTTTAAAGGTCTTGAGTAGGAAACATTTATCATCTATTGTCTCTAAGGGCAGCCACTGTGAGATTTCAAAAGAACCTTGGTCTCCACAATCTTTTATCTCAACCTGAACTTTTTGTTTCTATTGATTCCAGGTCTTTAGACAAACTTGACCAATTGTCAACCAGAAAATGCTTAAATTTGCCTACAGCCTGGAAGCTCCCTCATTTTGTACAGCCTTTCTTGGACCAAACAAATGTATTCCTCCAATATATCTGATGTCTCATGCCTCCCTAAAACATATAAAACCAAGCTGCACCCTGACCACCTTAGGCATATGTTCTCGGGACCTCCTAACAGCTGTGTCTTGGGCCGTGGTCACTCATATTTGGCTCAGAATAAATCTCTTCAAATATTTTACAAAGTGATGGAAACAGAAACAAGAGCTTGGAGTGGGAAGGAAACCAGCAGCCAAAGGATTTCTTAGCAAGCCAAATTTATTTCTGCAGAAGGGTGCTGCTTGCACTTCTGCCTGCTGGGAAAGCATACCGAACAAAGTAGGGAAGGGATTTTTATCCCTAATGCAGTTAGTCCCTCCTTCTATGTCCTATCCCCATTGACTGGAGTTGGACAGCACGATCTAAACTAACCCAATTGGCTACTATTTAAAAATGAATATGGCTAATTAGGCAGGAAGGGAGAGGCTGTCCCTGATGGTACAAGGCATGTTTGGGCATGCCAGGGCACGGCAAAGGCGGGGTAAGGGTAGTTTCGATGGGAAGAGCTGTTTCAGCAGGAGCGGTAGTTTACAGAACGGGTAGCCAGGAGCAAAGAGGACTCTTTCCAAATGAGGAAGAGATGGGAGTTACAGATTGGGATTGGCGGGAGATGTTTACAGAGCAGGTAGCTTAGGAGAAGAGACAAGGTAGATGATCTCGAGAACAAAGAACAAGGAGGTCAAAAACTAAAGCTTTGAAGCAGAACTCACTGTATCTGACACAAGTTTGATTTTTTTTTTCATTGACAACTCTAATAACATGTTTTGTTATATTGTGTTAGTGATTTTTGGTAACTTTTTATTATGATTTCTAGCTTATTGAAAAGTTGCAAAAATTACATAAGGAACTTTTTAATCCTATTATCCAGAATCTCCTGACTACATTTTGTCCCATTTGTTTTATAATCTTCATTCTGTCTCTTGATGCATATTTCTTTCTTTTTTTTTTGAGAAGGAGTCTTGCTCTGTCACCCAGGCTGGAGTGCAGTGGCGGGATCTTGGCTCACTGAAAGCTCCGCCTCCCGGGTTTACTTATTTCATTCTCCTGCCTCATCCTCCCGAGTAGCTGGGACTACAGGTGCCTGCTACCACGCCCGGCTAATTTTTTGTATTTTTAGTAGAGACAGGGTTTCACCGTGTTAGCCAGGATGGTCTCGATCTCCTGATCTCATGATCCGCCCACCTTGGCCTCCCAAAGTGCTGAGATTACAGGCGTGAGCCACCACACCTGGCCCAACCATGGACTTTTTGCCAGCAGTGGCCAGGCTGTGTTAACTCCTTCACAACATGCAAAACAGGGCCATGCACGTAGCCAAGGCTTAGTAATATTTGTAGAACGGAATCGAGTCTATTTCATAACATTAATATTAGGAGAGAGAAAGAGGGCCTGAGTAAGAATGGGAGTTTTAAAAAATACACTCTGAATTTATCTAGTTAATAATTAAATTAAGTGAAATTTAATGATAGATTGACTTCCTTCATTGCTAGTTGATTAATTTCAAAGGACCATTGAGATAATCAAACTTCTGCCTCCAAACAAAGACGGGCAGAACAACTCTTAACATGGGAGGTCAGCCTGAGCAGCAGCCTGGGCTCAGTAAATTGATATTTTGTTTGTTTTGGCAAAGGGTGAAGAGACCAAATGTATTATGATTCTTGGGGTTTGTCCGATTCCCTTTTTTCCAGCATAGCGCATTAACTCATCATGCTGCTGAGTTCTCTCCCGTTGGCCTAGGATAGAGTTCTCCAGAACCAGGAAAATAGCAATAATCCCTTCTCACTCCTTGGGCAGGGTTTTGAAAGACTGAGAAGGGCTGGCCCCAGAAGTCAATTTAATTATGACACTAGCTTAGCTTTTGAATAATTTTTCCAGCTTAAGCCATAATGCATGTTTCCAGTGACTTGGGCATTAGAGAGAACTTGGCTAGGTTTCTAGGCCCCAATTCTGGAAACTCAGTTGCTAGCTGTGTAGTTTTGGGCACTTTATTTTACTTTTCTGTGCTTCATTTTGTCATCAGTTAAATGGAAATAGCGTCAGTTACTTTATAGGGTTTTTGGGGGTAGTTGGCGAGTTAAGACGTGTAAAATGTTTTTTTCACTTGGGTTCTACAATAGGATCCCTCAAGACAAGGACTTGGATGGAAATGGTTTATTGGGAATGTGATCTCAGAAAGCAGGAGTAGGAGAATGAGGTGTGGAACACACCTCCAAATCCTGAGACTAGAAGGTGGGAAATCTTGGCATTTATCCACCAGCTGCCATCTTCCGCTAGTTGAAGCTACCCCTTGCCCCGCACCACAGTAATTCTGGGTGACCCCCATGCATTTGTGCCCTGTGGTGTTGGAGGAAGCCTGCAGGCACAGAAGAAAGACCAGCGCAGATGCTTGATGTGGAAAGCTGTCCCCATGCCAGGAACTATCTATAGCTGCAGGTGAACTCTAGTGCACCAAAACAACATGTGGGTGTCAGTGGTGATTGCTACAGGGGCTTCAAACAGTGTCTGGCACACAATGGGTATTCCATATACTGTAGCTATAGTGGACATAGGTTTAACCATCCAGCATCATTTCCTATGAGGATCCTTTTGCAGCTTGACATGGTCCTGATTGTCTTGTCAATCAGGTTGCTGGAACCTACCAGGGCTGTGTGACCCAGGCTGGCCAAGTAATAGCCATCCCTCTGCTTCAGTGACTGTTTTACAGACTGGCATGTGACCCAGAATAGGCTAATCAGAGCCTTCCTGAGAGCACCTTTGTTCACACTAGAGCTAGTAAAGAGAAAGTTCTTTTTCTTTGCCACGAGGTTATTGGAACTACTGGTCTCCATCACCTCCCAGCTATTGAGAGAAGCCTTTCTGTCATATAGAGCTGGGTTCTAGACTGGACACCTCTGCTTTCCGACTGAGTGAACAAGGGCAGGCCACCTAACCTCCCTGAAATCCAGGGTCCTTATCTGTAAGTGAGGATGATGCTTGCTTTTCCAGGCACTGCCGTGATTCACTGAGGGTGTGTGTAAAATGCCTGGCAAGTAGCAAATCCTCCGCAAATGTTAGTTTCATTTCCATAGTTGGTCTTGATTCAATTCCACTCAATGGACATCTGTCACCTCTGAGCTGGGGCCCGTTTTTGAAAACGGTTCCAATCTTTGAGTGTCAGTGTTTGTGAGTATGCCACATGGGTCACTTGCACTAGTTTTGACTCCCATGAATGGTGATTTGCTTTCTGGGAGCCTCTACTTCCACGGAGAAGAGGTCCCATATCCCCCAGAAAAAGAACCACCAGCCCCTCCTTGTCTCACAACTCCTGAAATGGAGAGGAGTTTTCTTGTTCCCATGCATGCCAATTCCAGGGGCACCTTATCTCATAACTAAATAGACCATGCATGGGTGCTGGGAGACTGGCCGAAGAACTGTTACTACAATATGGCACCTGCCTCTGTTCCACCTCCCACAGCTGAACCAAGTGAAATAGTAAAGTTCATTCTGGGAAGATTTCCCATGGTCTTCTCTTACTTGAGACCCTCTCTAGCAATCCCTTGATTCATCCCTCAATGAATTATTCTTTTAGTATAAAATCCAGAACCCTTGAAGTGAAATCCATGGATTTCCATAATCCAGTCCTATCGATTTCCTAGCTTTTCTCTTGATGGATGCAGTACTTAAGTGAACCGTTCCATGAACCATTCCATGAACCTACCCTGGACTTCCTCACTGATGTACCTAATGATAGTTACTTGTCCTAGATGGCTCTCTTTGTCTGCTCCTGATACACATTTCTCATCAATTATAGCCTCTTTGCCACTCGGCCCACATAAATGCCCAGTACCAAGGCAGGCTCTACAAACAAATTGCCATTTGCACAATAAATAACTTATTTATTACCACATCATTAAACTGAGTTCCTGAATGGCAGGGGCTATGCCCTTATTTTTGCAGCTAAGATACTAAAAATAATATGTCGGTAACATACTAGACATTTGATCAGTGTATGAATGAGTGGAGAAACCTGGTTTTGGAGGCATTTGTTGTCTGGCTCTTGGACTGGAGTTGTGGATCATGATTTCAGCTGGGTTACATCTACACTGTGACATTTGGTCTTCTAGAATATGTACAATATGATCTGCTCCATTGTAGTAGGAGAAAGCTCAGACACTAAGCAAATTCCCCAAGTTCGATCCCTGGTTTGGAAGATTCCAAGGCTTCTGCTCTTGCACAGTTGTTCGTGAGTGTGCACTCTCATGCTGTGTTGATGTTTCAGTTGCCCCTGTCTGAGTTCCTTCTTTGTTTGGGTGTTTGGATGCCAATTTGAATAACATATTTCCCAGCGTCTTTGCTTGGCTGGCAATAGAAGCTCTGCTCATGGCAG
>NW_012103920.1:5546011-5550900 GCF_000951045.1 Mandrillus leucophaeus
TGTGAACCTGGGAGGCAGAGCTTGCAGTGAGCCAAGATCACGCCACTGCACTCCAGCCTGGGCCATAGAGCGAGACTCTGTCTCCAAAAAAAAAAAAAAAAAAAAAAAATTAGTGCAACTGCTTATCCAGCAATGATTTATGTGGAATAGCAGATGTCAGGCGAGGTTTTGCTATGCTGAATACTTTATTTATATTTTTATGTAAACATAATTTGCTTTGTAGGCACAATATAACAAAAGCTCTAAAGCCACGAAGACGTTAGACAATGTTTCAGTTCACTTCAATCAAGCTTAAATTACAGAGAAGCCTTCACAGTTCCTTTAAGGCAGACTGAGACATTCTTTACATTTCCTTCAGAAAAAACAATCAAGAGACAGGAAAGAAGGTGCTTAAAATGAGAGTACATTAAACAATGAACGTGCGTCCCCCGGTTCTTCACGGTAGAAATTAGTCTTACTGGTCAAACTCGAGTTTTCTCATTCTGTACTCTGAAAGGGTTTTCTTTAACCATCTGGCATAATTTGTGATTACTGGATTAACTTTGCTAGTTAAACAAAACAAAACCATACCCAGATTTGGGGGTGGGGTGGGGAGTACCTTTTTTATGCCTCTCCTCTGGTCATAACAAAGGCGACGTGAATTCTGAACTGAATTCTGAACATAGCTGAGTTCCCACGCCCCTGGGGAAGGAGAGCTCTAATATGGCCAGTGGCTCTTAAGTCCTTCAGCTCTGGAAAATGTCATTTCTGCCCAACTTACTAGGAATGCCACTCGGATGACAGTTCTCCCTAAGACCCCCTTTTTGGCATGGTTACGGGAGAAACAGCCAATAATATAGCACTTAGCAAAGGTAATAGGGGAATAAACGCCCCATTATCTCTCTAAATGGCCCAGAACTGGAATAGTGGTGAGTCCTGGAGTAGGAAGAAAAGAATGATGTTGGTGTCCTCTTTTGGGATACTCTCATCCCTTGGTTCCTCAGATGACGGCACCCTGTCTTGTCTTCATATTTTACATACACATTCACAATGGGGAGAAACTCTTCAGATAAACATTTGGCATACATAACTCATCATCCTAAGCTTAGGATAGGAAAAAAGAACACGAATGAGGTGACATTTGCTACAAAAGGACTTTGGAAATCAGGTAATTGATAAGATGCATTCGTTCCTACCACTTGGGGAAAGGGTTGGGTCCACCCTAAGGCTTGTTGGTGGAGAAACTGGGCAATGTAAAAGCCCTCTGATGTTTTTCAGAACACAAACTTGGGGTACTAATCCTGTGAGCTCCTGGGATTTCCAGATTGGTCTGTGAGTGACAGTTAACCATTTTAGCCAAAAGGACTGGAATGAGGGAATGAGGGGCGCCGTTGCGGGAGACATTGAGATCCTTCTCTTTCTCGAG
This sequence comes from Mandrillus leucophaeus, assembly GCF_000951045.1. NCBI lineage: Eukaryota > Metazoa > Chordata > Mammalia > Primates > Cercopithecidae > Mandrillus > Mandrillus leucophaeus. The sequence continues at coordinate 5,547,417 of NW_012103920.1, forward strand.
GGTAACTATATTCACCTCTCAAGTACAGTCAAATGACATGGGGGTAGGGTTCTTAGGAGCTGAAAAATTGAACAAGGTGTGTGAGCAGGTGGCTTGGTTTCCCAAAAGCAGAGGTGATGCAGATTCTACACCAGGGGTTTATATATGGGAGGGGAGGAACTGTACATCTGGCATGAGATGCTGAATATAAACCTGTTATATCACTCGAGTTTGTTACATGTTGGGACATGCTTTGGCCGGGAAGGAGATGCTCCTTGACTTTTCCACCTATGGTCCGCAAGGGAACTCTTTGGGAAATTCATGCATGGTCAAACTTGAATTTCCCCCAGAAATTCAAATTTACAGAATTGGTAATGCAGGTGGCAAGTGTGCAAACACCAGCAATGCTCAAGAATGACTTCTGAATGCATCTCGTATGTGGTGTTTTCTTAAAATTAAAGATATGGAGCAGAAAGAATCCTGCTCATGAGATGTGTTTTGGAGGATAAATCTTCACAGCAGGTCCTCAAACTCATGGCATTGACCCATTGTCTTCTGTGAAAAATCCATACCTGCCTCCCTCTGTTTATGGCTAAGAGCCAGTGAAAGGGTCAAACACTGAAGGGGTAGAAGAGAATGGCTCAAACTTTTGATCATAGTCGTCTCTTAAATGGAGATAGGAAAAAGTACTACTAAGAGAATTTCTAAATTTGTGAGCTTGTGAAAACATCCAACCTACTCTCTTTCTGCTGGCCAAATTAGCAAGTGTTCTCATCAGAGGCATGGGTCATCAGCAGCAAAAAAGTGTCATTGGCCTGAAGAATTCTAGGAGCTGAACAGGGCTCTATGATAACACCTTTCCATCCAAACTTGTCTTTGCCCATGTCTGGTCTCTTAGGCATTGGGCCTGGGGCTTGTATTAATTTGCAAGGCTGTTCTAGAACTGTCAAGAAGAACCCACAGATGGATGGCTTTGATACAGGAGAGAGGGGAGTGTGTAATACAGAGATAGAAGAGGGACATAATACTGCATGGCATGGGATTGGCACTTAATTTCAAAAAACAACAGTGATCAACAGCTTTTTAGCTCAGCTGACTGCAGACAAACACAACACGCACTGGACTACAGCATTTGTTCACTGGGGCACAGAAGAGTTTTCTCAGCCGGGTCCTCGTCTTCCAAACCATCCTTTGCATTCTCCCACCTGGGTCCTGGGTTACTGGATGAAGGGCATCCGCTCCTTGTTCTCACTGTCTCCCTCGTGGTCCTCCTCCTCTTCCCCTGCTTCACTGGTCTCTGTGCTGTCATTGGCCATCTGCAATTCAAAAGAGGATGTTACTGAGAGCTATGCAACACGGATCCATCATCTCTGAGCATCTGACACAGTCCCATGGGAGGACTTGGGGGCTAGGAGCTAGGGTTGCTTGTTTCTCTGGAAGGCAGTGCAGGATTAGCTGTCATATGTTGGGGACCCCAAGAGATGGTGCTGAGATAAGGATTTGAATGCCAGTATCCGGAATTGGGAGATGATCCCACGAAGCACTAGCAGGGGAGTGAAGAAATGAGACTGAAAAGGGGAAGAATCCAATGCAGGGGATGTTAGTAAGTCAGCTCCTGTGTGGGTAGTGGGACTCGGTCCTGCTGGGGACCTGTGAGAGACCCTGGGGGACACATCTTAGAGCTGCCCCTTCTGAGGGAGGAGGAAACCACTTTATGGCTAAGGACTGCTCTCAGGGGAGGTGAGTTATCTCCCTGCACCCCATGCAGGTTCTGTGCAAAACTCAAGCATGCTCTGGTGACGAAAGTTAGCTCTCAGGCAGAGAGGGGCAGGTGCTGGAGTGCAGGGGACCCGAGCGCCAAGGGGAGAAGGGAGGGATACTGACAGCGTCAGCTGCACAGACCCCCAGAGTTGAAGTCTTGATACTGTCACTTAGGAAGAACAGATACAACAACCAGAACAAAGCTGTACTGATCTGCTTTTTGGTCTCTGTTCCCCCATTGGAATATAGTTTCTGGGAAGACGGGGATTTTGCTTGGTTCTTTTTCTTTTGTTAACCACTGGTACCTGGCATAGTTACGAATACCCCTCTGGGCCTTCATTTCCTCCATCATGACAGTGGCGATAAATCCACCTGCCTTATAAAGTTGTTACAAGAACCAGGTGAAAGAAGATGGAGCAATGTATCTGAAGAGTCTAGCAAACGGCTGAGCACATCAGAGAGGCTCAGAACCAACGTCCATTAACATCCCCCTATGTGAGCTGTGTGTGCCTCAGATTTCTTTTCTGTTCTTAGCTCCTGATATCTAGGTTGGACCCCAGATCTCCCAAACTAGAGTCCCTGGCTGCGTCACGGCCTATTCTGACAAACAGGAATTTGGCCCCTGAATCTCAGCCCACCCCATGTGGTCTCACCTGAAGCTGGGTCTCCCCCCTTGGCCACGCTGTGTGCAGTGCCTTCTCCCTGGAATGTCATTCCTCCACCCCCTCTGCACAGTTCACCCCTACATTTCCTTTAGGGCTCATCCTGCTTCCTCAAGGTAAGCCTTTGCAGAATTCCCTAACTGGAACAATCTCCATATTATGAGCTTTCATGGCCCAAATACCTCTTCTTTGTAGCACTGATCAAGAGTTGCAATGTCCCATTTATATGAACAGCTCATTGACGAATGTCCATCTGCCCCTGGCAAACCATAGATACCACAGGGGAGGACCAGGTCTCTGCAGTTTTCTTCCCTACAACTAGGTATGTATGCAACAAGCGCTTTAGGATAATGAAGAACTAACCAACTAAGCTGTCCTTTAGTAGTGTATATGATAATCCATAGTCATCACCAATATGCCAGTTGGCTCACAGACACTGGTTCTTTTAATCTTCTCTACGACTCTATGAAATAGTAGCAATAGTAGTAATTATTGTTAGTTCCATTCTGCAGCAGTGGAAAGGGAGACCCTGAGGTGATGTGACCACAGAAGCCGTAAAGGCAGCAGAGGTCAGTTGCCTTCAGGAAAGGCCACCCCTGTTCTCTGGGGCACTGGTCTGATGGCCAGGACTGGGGCAGGGCTGCCCTCTGGTACTGTGGGGTCTGGAGGCAGCAGTTCTGCCTCTGCTCTGACTTCATGACACATCATAGGATGAGTTCCGACTTTTGCTTTGGTCCAGCCTCATCAAGAGGAGGCTCTGCACAGGAGAGGCTCCACTCTTAGTGCCTCCCAGGAAATTCACTTCCGGAGCTGCCAAGAGCAATCGACTTCCCCTGACTGGGTGCTGCCAATACGCCTTACAGCCCAGACTATTCTAGAGGAGCAGTGCATCTCCTGCAGCGTGCTGGCTGGGCAGATTCGGGGCTGAGTGAGGGCTGAGAGTGGTCATGGCTGGGCGCCGTGGCTCACGCCTGTAACCCCAGCACTTTGGGAGGCCGAGGCGGGCAGATCACCTGAGGTCGGGATTTCAAGACCAACCTGGCCAACATGGTGAAACCCAGTCTCTACTAAAAATACAAAAA
>NW_012103920.1:5551710-5556800 GCF_000951045.1 Mandrillus leucophaeus
GCTACTTGGGAGGCTTAGGTGGGAGGATCGCTTAAACCTGGGAGGCGGAGGTTGCAGTGAACCAAGATCGTGCCATTGCCCTCAAGCCTGGATGACAGAGAATCCATCTCAAAAAAGAAGCCTTCAGGAGGTTCAGAAACAAGGACATTGACATTGTATGTGGCACAGGCAGATCCTGTGCTTTTACCCTGAAAGGTGGGTTTTTCCGCCTCTGCTGTGGTAAGAATCCTTACTCCGTAAGACAGGCCTTCCTATCAGCCTAAGGACTTGGCAGCAACTCATGTGTGATAGACACAGGAGCATCCCGGGGTGGGAAACTGGTGCCAACTATTTTGCTTGAAAGCAATAAGCTTCCAGGATAGCCCTAGAGCCTGTCTGCCTTCTACAAATGGGACTGAAATAGGCTTGGTCATATGTTTAAAGACCACAAACAGGTGTACAGGAGACTCAGGATCCAAGTCACTCCCTCCCCTCCCTAACCTTACCCTCTCATCTGCTTTGAACAGCCCTAGAACTTAGTAAGTATTTAATAAGCTATATCCCTATTGCATAAGTCACTTAACAAGAGGGCGTTCTACAATGTTGAAGTTGTCCTTCTTTGAATGAAATGACTGTCATACCCAAATTACATTATGGTTACAAGTCAAGGAAATACTTTCAAAAATACACACTCCAGGCCCGGCGCGGTGGCTCACGCCTGTAATCCCAGCACGTTGGGAGGCCGAGGCAGGTGGATCATGAGGTCAGGAGATCGATACCATCCTGGTCAACACGGTGAAACCCTGTCTCTACTAAAAAAATTAGCCGGACGTGGTAGCATGTGCCTGTAGTCCCAGATATTTGGGAGGCTGAGGTGGGAGAATGGTGTGAACCCGGAGGCGGAGCTTGCAGTGAGCCGAGATCACACCATTGCACTCCAGCCTGGGCGACAGAGTGAGACTCTCTCTGTCCCTCTCTGAAAGAAAAAAAATCAGGGGAACCATCAGGGAGCATCTCGGAAGCAGCTGGCATCATTCTGTTAGGAACATGAATGTTAAATTATTGAAATTTTCCAGGTATTTCCCCCAAGAGCTAGCAGCTGTAATAGACAGGTCTGTTGTTGCTATGCGTTCCTGCCTATGCCTTCAGATTGCTTTTGATATGCTCTCACTGAAGCACTGGCCTTTCCTTTCCAGCATTCATCTCAGTTTGTCATGAATCCCTCATGTGTGAAATCATTTGATTACCCCTGGTCTCCTCCACTAGCCCACAAGCTACCTGTACTTCCTTCTACCCCACCTGTGTCTGCACCTGATTGACCCATGGTGCTCTCTTACGTGGAACTGAACAGACTCCTCTGCTTTTCACTCACCAGTGGAGTTGGGGTCTTTTCTACATCCAGAATTAACTTGCCAATGTTCCCTCGGTCATGAATCCGCTGCATGGCCTCCTTCACCTGCCAGACAAGGCGAGAAACAGAGGTGCTGGTTAGGTGAGATGTTGCCCAGTTATAAAAGGGGCCTGGAAAACTCAAACTGTCAAGTGACCACCAGAGGGCGCTGCGGCTCAAGCTTAGTGGCTAAGAGGGTGATGTTGGACGTTGGGGTGCAACTTCGTTCTGGTTGCGCCATTCAAACACACCGATCTTGTGCAAACATCCTCTGGGTCGAAAAAATGAGGGTGACAGCTCTTGAAATAAGTAGATGAACATTTCTTAAAAGGGTGGGAGGAAGGTTCTCTGGAGTTCTCAGGGTTACATGCTGCAGGGTGGCAGGGTGCATTCGTCAGATTACATGTTGACCAATAAAGATATTTTCTGAAGGTCATTTGTGCCCTGCTTACTTCAATGTTATTTAACTGTGACTCACAGTTGGGCTAAATTGACCCATTACTCAAGGCTGAACTGCACTCAGGAAAATTCTCACGATTCTGGTTATTGGGAGGAAATGCTGTCTCCAAGTGGAGTTTCCCCTCAACATTATAGTATTCGCCCCAGAAAAGAGGGCCTCCTGTTTGTTTTCAAATGTTGGGGGCTTGCCAGGCCCACAGCTGTCTCCTGGGACCCTCCGAAACAGCAAGGTTGTGGCAGAATCCCATTTGCATTTTGAGCCTCTCATTCTGCTGCCACGTGGAATTCCAACTGTTGAGGGGTAGGGTCGGGGAGGAAGGCATGAGAGTTAAATGAAATCCGGAAAGGGCATCATGGAGCTTGGTGCTTGGTACAGGCCCATGCTCCACATCTCAGTGAAATCTGCGTGGAAATGCCACATCTCTTGATTAAGAAAAATAATTGTTTAAAATAGATCTAGCCTAAATACACTTCCTGAAGTCTCAAACATTTAAAATTTGTGTTCATTCAGTCCAAAAATATTCATTAAATGTTGCTTCTAGCCTAGGTGCTATGGTTAAACAAAAAGTAAGATACAGTGCCTGCCTCTGAGAACTCACCCTGTGGCTGATTGATAGAGCAGTGTTTGCTTGTATGAAAACCAAAGCCTTCTACACATTTGGATAACAACTTGACACAGCTATTAAAATGTTTGTATTCTAATTGCTTTTCTGGAAATTTATCCTAAAGACATAATTTAAATTATGGGGAAAAAAACTTACTACACAAAAGACACTCAATTACAGTATTGCTTTTTATGGCAAAACATTGAAGCAACTTATATGTCCCAGAGTTAAGGGGATGGTTGAGTAAACAATGACTCACTCACATTTATCTACTGAAAGGAAATGATATGTGACTGTTAAAGAATATAAAGATATATGCAGCTAATTACAAAGACTATACAGCAGAATTAAATGTTGTAATACTGCTAAATGAGAACTGACATGCATATTTAAAATATTTTAATCTCTATCTCCATAAAAACACACATATACTAAAATAACTAGAAAGGGCTATGGATATATGATAAAACATGCAGAAGAAATGGATACCTTTTAACTTTAGTGTCTGTCTGGTAACATTATCAAATCAGTATTTAATATAAATGCATTTTTAAATGCAGTCTTTGAACAACCCGGCAGTGATCAGAATCAACCCATTTTGCGGGGGACAAGGTCTTGCTCTGTTGCCTTGGCTGGAGTAAAGCAGTACAATTACAGATCACTGCAGGTTTGACCTCCTGGTCTCAAGCCATGCTCCCACCTCAGCCTCCCAAGTAGCTAGGATTATTATAGGCAAGCGTCACCACATGCTCAGCTAATGTTTCGCTTTTTTTGTTTTTTTTTGGTTTTTTTTGTTTTTTTTTTAGTAGAGATATGGTTTTGCCATGTTGCCAGGCTGCTCATGAACTCTTGGCCTCAAGTGATCCTCCCCCCTTGGCCTCCCATAAGTGCTGAGATGACAGGTATGAGCCACTGTGCTCGGCCCTGATCTCTGACTAATAGTGTCATATGATTGATAAATTTCTTGGCCCTAATACACAATCCAATGGATTCCTTTTATTTCTGCAGTGAGCTCTGCTTTTCAAAGGGTTTTCACATTTGTTCATAATAGCTACTATCCGCCGGGAATCTTCATGTATTACAGCAGACACCTTCTAAAATGGTTGTCAGGAATCCCCACTGCCTGGTACTCATCCCCTCCCCGTGAATGTAGGCTGGACCTAGTGACTTGCTTCTAAGCAACAGAATAGAGCAAAAGTGATGATATATCACTTCCAAAATTAGGTAGTAAAGGACCGTGACTTCCATTTTGCAGTCCCTCTTTCTCTAACTCTTGACGCTTCCTTGTTCTGATGACTCGAGCTGCCACGTTGTGACCTGCTCTATGGAGAGGTCCACATGGCAAGAAATTGAGGGCAGACCCCAGCCAACAGTCAGTGAGGAGCAGATACCCTCAGTCCAAATGCCGGTGAGGAACTGAATCCTGCCAACAACCACAGAGACCTTGGAAGCAGACCCTTCCCCAGCTGAGACCACAGCCCCAGCTGACACGTTTGTCAGAGGCATTTGAACCAGAGCAACTCCCTCCTGAGTGAGGGGTAGGAAAACGAGGCTGAGACTTGCTGGCCGCATCCCCAGAGGGTTAGATATTCCTAGCCTCTAGATGCTCACGGTTAAGGGAACAGATTAATAATGTTTACTAAACAGACCCAGACTTGGGAGTGTCCTGATAACGATATCTTGATATCTTGAGAACAGAAGCATTACTAATTTTACTTTAAAGATAATATCGGGCACAGTGGCTCACGCTTTTGTAATCCCAGCACTTTGGGAGGCCAGGGCGGGCCAATCACTTGAGGTCAGGAGTTCGAGACCAGCCTGGCCAACATGGGGAAACCCCATCTCTACTAAAAATACAAAAATTAGCTGGGCGTGGTGGTGGGTGCCTGTAATCCCAGCTACTTGAGGGGCTGAGGCAGAATTGCTTGAACCCGGGAGGTAGAGGTTGCAGTGACCCGAAATTGCACCACTGCGCTGCAGCCTAGGCAACAGAGCGAAACTATCTAAAAAAAAAGGAAAAAATAATATTGATTCTTGGAAAATACAGTAATTAAGAAAATTAATCCTTTATCACAAACCCTTGTAGCAGAGCACATGTCCCCCATGCTCTTTTTTTTTTTTTTTTTTGAGATGCAGTCTCACTCTGTTGCCCAGGCTGGAGTGCAGTGCCACGAACTCGGCTCACTTCAAGCTTCGCCTCCTGAGTTCACGCCATTCTCCCTCCTCAACCTCTCGAGTAGCTGGGACTACAGGCGCCGCCACCACGCCCGGCTAATTTTTTGTATTTTTAGTAGAGACAGGGTTTCACCGTGTTAGCCAGGCTGGTCTCGATCTCCGGACCTTGTGATCCACCCGCCTCAGCCTCCCAAAGTGCTGGGATTACAGGCGTGAGTCACCGCGCCCGGCCCATGCTCTTTTTTATCCTACATTTAAACAAGCATTGTACCCAGGGTGAACATGTTGTTCCTCTTACTTTCTGGAACACCGTACTCTGTGGCATAGCTATCGTTTCACCACTTGACTTTCTTAAACTTGTTTTTGCTTTGCACTGTGAATTCGCCCTAAATTCTTTCCTGAGTGAGACCCAAGGCCTTGTCTTGGGGTCTGGACCCCTTTCCTGATTACAGCCTTGTGAGAGTCAAAGGACCAACTAAGCC
>NW_012103920.1:5558215-5560367 GCF_000951045.1 Mandrillus leucophaeus
ACAGAGCGAGACTCCGTCTCAAAAAATAAATTCACGCCAGACTTCACAGACTTAATCATCATAAAAAATCCAAACTATCTCAGTAAGAATTGTTGACATTTATTACGTGTTGAAATAACAATGATTAAAATTAGTTTTTTATAGTTTTGAAAATATGGCTAGAAACTAGAAAATTTAAAACTTTGCGTGGGGCTCACATGATTCTGCCGAACACCTCTGGACTACATGTTTCTGGAGCTGGTAACTGTTGCCTTTTCTGGCTTTATTGCTTTTCTCCACCTCTTAACGCACCCTCATGTCCACCACTTACAATGCATCTGAAGTTCACTGGGCTCTCTGCACTGTGTCTCTCTGTATCCTGGGTCCCTTCCTGGAGTGCCCTGGTCCCTGAGCTACCTTGGATTTGTCTTGCAGCTGTTGACTTGGATGTGAGCTCTTCTAAGCATTTGCCCTCCACCCCCAACCTCACAGTCTTGCCCAAGCACTTCTCCCTTCACACCTAGCTGGCTGGTAATGTCAACCCTACCCCAGCCTTGTAAGTTACACATCTGCCTCTCCTCTCCATTGCAAATCAATAGAACAGTGCCATCTAAAAGAAATATAACGCAAACCACAAATGTGGCTAAAATTTTTCTTAATTAACCAAGTCAAGAAATGTAAAAAGAAACTGGTGAAATTAATTTTAAGATATTTAAGCAAATATATCCAACATGTTATTTCAATATATACTCAACATAATAAAGTAATAATTTACACTTTTTGCGGGGGGGACTGTTTGGAATCTAGGGTGTATTTTCTACTGAGAGTAAATCTCCATTCAGATGAACCACACTTGAAGTCCTCATTGGCCTCCCATGGCTCACAGCTACCATATTGGGGATTTCAGCTGTATATGGGCAGGACAGTGGTGTCTACCTCAGAGTCCATAGAGCAAAAGGACATCTGTCACACAATAGCTTCCAGTATGAATGAATGAATGAAAAAGTGGATATGTGGAGAATGTGAGATGCCATGTGGCTGAGCCTCACCCAGAGGTCTTTGTCCTGCCTACCCCACAACTTAGAACCCCTGGCCTGGGCAGCTATCTCTTGGAGGCCTGCTCAGTGCAGCCTGCGTGGCCCAACGGAGTCTGTTCATAATCAGGACTATGGTCCCACACCCAGTCTGGGACACCACTGCCAGCGGCGTGGCTGGCCAGATCTGGTCTCAGCAGCTGGATTTTCCACGGCCGTGATTCTGGATTTACTCAGGCCATGTCCAACAGAGCTGGAGGGAGGAAATCTGAGTCACGTCATTCAAGCACTTCAGGATGCCAACATTCTAAGCTCGGAGGACATATGGACTTTCTCTGACACTTCTGGTGTCTGGGAGGCCACTTTGACAGCATCCCAAGTGGATGGTGGCAGGAGGCAGTGGGAACATTCCAGGACTGAATCCTGGTTTTGCTTTGAGTTGGTAATACCATTCCAACAAGTGGTTCCCTCTCTCTGCATCTCATCTTTCTTATGTGAATGATAATAGCTATACTAGCCATTCATTCATTCATTCATTCATTCATTCATTCATTCATTCAACAGAACCAAAGTCCTGGGCCCGGAACTGGGTGAAACAGATGTTCCCCGTCTGTCCTGGGGGAATCATATTTTCCCTTATTAAATAGGCTTATCATAATCATTAAAAAAAAGTGCTACAGCTGGGTGGGGTGGCTCACCCAGCACTTTGGGAGGTCCTGGCGGGTGGATCACCTGAGGTCGGGAGTTCAACACCAGTCTGACCAACATGAAGAAACCCCGTCTCTATTAAAAATACAAAATTAGCCGGGCGTGGTGGTGCATGCCTGTAATCCCAGCTACTGAAGAGGCTGAGGGAGGAGAATCACTTGAACCGGGGAGACGGAGGTTGTGGTGAGCTGAGATTACGTCATTTCACTCCAGCCTGGACAAAAAGGGCGAAACTCCATCTTTAAAAAAAAAAAAAAAAAAAAAAAGTGCAAAGGGAGTGAGCAGTGTTCCACAATGGAGAATACATGGTGAGGGGTGGAGGGAGAGTGACCCACTTAAACAAGATCCCTGGGGACAGCAGACAGAATAACCTCACACTCCCAAGCCATCCATTTCCTACTGTCCAGAACATGAGGGTATGTTTGTTACCT
>NW_012103920.1:5562682-5563926 GCF_000951045.1 Mandrillus leucophaeus
TAAATTCTTTCCTGAGTGAGACCCAAGGCCTTGTCTTGGGGTCTGGACCCCTTTCCTGATTACAGCCTTGTGAGAGTCAAAGGACCAACTAAGCCATGCCCAGATTCCCCACTCACAGAAACTGGGAGACCATAAGGGACTCTAAGTTTGTTGGGGGCGGGTAGGGGTGGGGAGATTAAATGCAATAATAGATAATATATTCTTATCTTACGTACATAATTCTTACCTTTCAACACATATCCCCGTTTTACAGATATGTACCCTGATGCTCAAAAATAGAAGCAATTTATCCAAAGATTATATAGTTAATTGTGACAGAATTGTGGTCGACACTCAGGGCTGCCAGACCCCAAAGCTCTTTCCCAGTTCTGCCCGGTCTGTACTGCTTCATTTGACTCTCAAAGGCAGAGGAACGACGTAGGTAATGTCTCACGTCATGGCTCCCCAGCATTCAGTTATTTTTCACTCTGGCAAGTTATTAGCATCTGAAAACTCCTTGGAGACTAGGAACAACTTTTAAGCTGCCTCTCCAATAAGACAGAGCCCAGAGAAACTGAAAAGCTGTTTTCTCACCAGTTAAAGCTTATTGTGATGCCAGGAGAAAAAGCTCCCTGCAGGGCTGCCTCTTAATCTGCATGCTTTTTGGATATTTCTTCTGAAATGAACTGACTCCTTGAAGTCCCTTATGGAAAGGATGGATAAAGGATTAGCAGTATTTCCAAGAGGCCATTTCAGTAGCCTGACCCCCTAGTCACGCTGTTTGCATTTCTATCCTCTATGCTCTTGGAGATGGAAAAGACCCTTTCTGATGACAATGTTGAAGGAAAGAAATGATACTGTTCCTGATTAATTCTTTCTTAGGTCACCATATGAGGCCCTTTGCATAAGTTGCTTCCTTTTATCCACACGCACCAAGCCTCTTAGAAGTGTCTGCATCAGTTTCACGAGGAGAAACCGGATGATACGCTGAGTTAAGCACCACAGTTTCACAGATGCAAAACCCAATGATTACAAAATCCAAGGTTCTTGCCTCTGGTGCCCATCTGAAAGGTGGTGAGAACCATGGGGGATTTGAGAGGGCAGCTTCCCGTTCCTCTGTTGTCAACACCCCACACTGCTCTCAACACCTTGACAAAGCAAAGTCTACACAAAAGAGACATTACTCCCAAATTACCATTTATAAGTGGAAGTACCCTGGCGTGGGTGACCGTGCCCAGAAGATAGAGCTGATGGGCTCCAGAAAG
>NW_012103920.1:5567506-5573767 GCF_000951045.1 Mandrillus leucophaeus
GCTTAAGGCAAGGACCGGTCATTTTAACTTCTTTTGTGGTGGGATGTCATCGGTTAAGGCGAGGCAGGGTATTTGCACTTCTTTTGTGATTCTTCAGTTACTTCAGGCCATCTGGGCGTATACCTGCAAGTCACAGGGGATGCGATGGCTTGGCTTGGGCTCAGAGGCCTGACACTGCGGTCTGGAAGCAGAGAGCGTGGCAGATCTTGAAGTCTCTAACCAGTCACTATTTGCACCACTGAAGGCCCTTTTGTAAGACTCTTGGTTTTGCTCTGACGGTCTTCACATATTGCGAAGACTTCCTCTTTGCTAGTGAGAGAGCGCGTCTCTGATTGCTTCAAATCATTTCTGTGCTGGGAAGTGTCACAGAGAAGTGAATATCACTTTTCCATGACTTCCCCAATATTCCCTTATTTGCCAAATGCATATGTCTTTCCTGTGAGGACACCAGCCTGTACTGTGGAGCAATGGGAGTCTCTGGAGGGATCCAGGCTCCTGCGTTCTCTGACAGTGTGACTTCGGGCAGTTTCCCCAGCCTCTCTGTGACACTGTGGGTTTTTTCCCCCTTTATTTTCTACAAAGTCAAAGTAAGATTTTATATCAGTTTCCTATTATTACCGTAACAGATGACCACCAACAGTGACTTCAAGCACAAATTTATTATCTTACCGTTCTGGAGGTCAAAAGTTTGAAATGGGTTTTATAGGGTTAACATCAAGGCTCCGGCAGGGCTGCATTCCTTCCTACATTTGTTTCCAGGGAAGAATTCATTTCTTTGACTTTCCCATCTTTAGAAGAAGCCCTTGCATTTCTTTGCTTGCAGGTCCTTCCCACCATCTTCAAAGCCAGCAGGGTAGACCTTCAAATCTCTCTGACTCTCAATCTCCTCCTGCCTCCCTCTTTGAAAGACCCAGGAGGATCTCCCCAACACCTAATCCTTAACTTAATCTCATCTGCAAAGTCTGTTTTCCCATGTGAAGTACCAGATTTGCGGGTTCTGGGGATGAGGATGTGGGCATGTTTGCGTGGTAGTATTCTGCCCGGCCCAGGTTCTCACCCACCTAATGGAACTGCCGTGAAGGTTGAGGGCCTATGTCTGCTAAGCATAGGCCACTGTTAATGGGTCCACTAGAAGCTGCTTTAGGAGAAAACTTGGGGATCCAGCGCCCTCTACTGGATTTCTGAAAGCCATCCATGTCTTCCTCACCCAGAACCCTAAGATTGTTTCTTTCTTGTTTTGTGTTTGAGGCAGGATCATTATCTGTTGTCCAGGCTGGAATGCAGTGGCATGATCACAACCCACTGCAGCCTCTGCCTCCCAGGCTTAAGCAATCCTCCTGTGTCAGCCTCCCAAGTAGCTGAGACTACAGGCATGAGCCACCATGCCTAGCTATTTTTTCTTTTTCTGTTTCTTTCTTTTCTTTTTTTTTAAGTAGAGATAAGGTCTTGCTATGTTGCCCAGGCTGGTCTTGGACTTCTGGATTGAAGCCGTCCTCCTGCCTTGGCCTTGTGGCCTATTTCTTTATTTATCGGATAAATACTGTCCCGCCTACAGTATACTGTCCTGCCTACAGTATACTCAAGGCCACCTAATAAAAGGTAGACTCCAACTGGGTCCTTTCTGACTCCCAAGTCCAGAGGAGAGGTTCTACTCTGAGACCTGGTCCCTACTTAGAGGGGCCTACCCTGGCCTTCCTCTGCCTGCACCCCTACCTATGTCTGCACCTCTACCTATGGCTCCCTTTGGTTGGAGCCAAAGAGAGAGCCATGCAAAGCAAACTGTCTCCCCCAACGCATATACTTCTAGACCATGCTTTGAGTTCCTGGCCTTGCAGAATTCTAATCTCAAATGACCCCAAGACCAAATGGGGACTTTTTCCCACTATGTGGACAGGACCCCTTCTGGTGGTGTAGGTGGGACACTGGGGTGGAGACAGAAGGGGGCTGACCACGGGCTGGGATCCTCCATTTGCACTCTTGCCCAGGGCCCTGCAGATGTGAGGGGTGGGTTTGGCTACAGGACACAGTGATTACGTGGCATGACTGGCAGGTCCTGGAAATGAGGATGTGGGTATGACGGAGACTGAGGATAGAGAGAATTAGAGATGACTCACAGCTGATCAGAAGGACTATGATGCTCTAGACGCTAGTCAGAATGGGGCATCCAGTGAGGGATTTGTCACAATGGAATGATGACAATGACAAAAATGATGACAGTATTCACATCAGTATAGCATTCCTATCTTTGCTGAGCTTTGTTTTGGAACAATAAACCTTAGGTTCTGAGATGCTAAGTGTTTCACCTAAGGTCACACAGCTGACAGTGCAGGAGCTGGGAGTAAGGTCAGAGGAGAGGGGGCCAAGCCCAGGCTTTCGCATTAGACCTGGTTTCTTTTCCAAGGAGAAGCAGCTGCATTCATGTCTAGTGTTGTGTTTGAGATCCTGGCTGGGCAGCCAGGGGAAAATGGCAGGAAATGCCTGGATGTTGTGAGTCACAGACTGATCCAGTCCCCGATAAGAAGAGGGCCATGGAAACCCTGGAGAACAATGGTTTCTTCTCCCACCTCCATCTCTGAAAGGTAGATCAGAGATTGGAACAGGCCCAAGGAACTGGGAGCCAGGAGTAGGGCAAGGTGAGGGAACAAGAAGGTGAACAGATCCGAGGGAGGAAGGAGAAAAACTGGCAGGAGGTCCTTGAACCGAGGTCATGGTGATTTAGAGAGGACTGACTCAGCAAAGTGGAGTGGGCAGGAGCTAGATCACAGCGCACCGAGAAGAACCCCCCTTGGTGACAGCCTGGAACTCCTGTCTCCAACTTTTTTGCTTCTCCGTGAATAGACATGCAGCCAACAAAGACACTTGTTCCTCAAGCCCATCCTTCTTGAAAACTGCCCCAGCTGTTTCCCTCAAGGTTAAAGACAGCAGCACAGAGGCTGCAGCATCCTGATAGATGCTCTCAGAAAAATTTATTTAAAAATATTTCACTCTGTGTAGCTAGACTCATTAATGCAGAATTCCTGATTTGTTTATTTAACCCCAGTGGATTGCAACCCACTGGAGCTGAACTCATGCCATCGGTTCGTGCTCTCAAAGAAGTCAGCTGGTGTTCAAGACTCAGTGCATGACCCATGGGGAAAATTTAATTGGCTCACCCCATGCAAGCAGAGGAACAGTAGTCAGTCATTTCCGGGCAGTAGTTATAGTCATTTCTGTCTGCAATGAAATTAGGAGAGGTGGGGTGGCTGGAAGCCTCAATCAGGGATGAGGAGGGCTCATGGGCTGCAACCTTAGGGTCTTGGTTATCATTAGGGGGTTCCTCCCCTCATCCATTCTCTGGCCTCTGTTCATTCCCCCATGGACTGTATCTACCAGACTCCTTGTCCCGTGGCTTCCAGTTGACTTTGGCCAATGAGAGATCCTGGTAGATCAGAAAACAGGAGGAAGGAGAATGAAAATATTTCCCCCTTCATTCCTGCCTTGTGATGGGTCTCTGGAAGTAGCTATGCCTCCTCACAACTACAGCTCCTACAAAGTCCTAGCTTTCTCTCTGCAATCTGGTAATGCCTTTCCTTCCTCATGCCCCTTCAGGCCCAGGGTGGGTAATACCTTCCTACTATGACTTGTTTCTGGGCATCTCAACATTCATGTTGAGTTGGTTTCCTTAACTCTGATACCTTTAGAAATCCAGCTAAATGTGCTGCTTGCTTCCTGCCAGGGCACTGACTGATATATTTGGCTCCAAGCTTTTTTATTCAACAAATACACTGAGTGTGTACTAACGGTTAAGTCCTGCAAAGACAACGGCAAGCAAGCCAAACCCGTACAAGACCCCCTGAGCTGGTGAGGCTTTTACAGTTTCATGGAACCATGGGTTTCATCAAAGAATGACTCAAACAAATGTAACATTACCACTTGGTAAGATGGTGTTATGAGGATGTGGGTGGGGATTTGGTTGCAAAGATCAGGGAGTGCTTCTCTGAAGAAGTGATAATTGAGCTGGGATTTAAAGGATGGATGAGATTTAGATATGACAAGAGGATAGGGAGAAGACCATTCCAAGCAGAGGAAGTAGAATGTGACAGGAGAGATTGAAAAAAGCCAATGGCCTTGGGGACAAAAGAGCAAAAGTCAAGGTGGGGCAAAATTCTGGAAAGTATTTGGGGACTTTGGTTACTACATTCCAAAGAGTTTCCACGAAAGTGGTTGCAGATCTTGAACCTCCTTCTATCTCCCCTCACCTACCTGAGTGGTTAGTTCATTCACACTTGGGCCATGAGGGTTAACAATCATCAATCTTTGTTTGGGGTTTCATTTAGTGCTTCGTAATAGCCAACTTCCTTTTCAGTGGTGTGAAAGGCACAAAGTCATTAGGGTACAAATGACACTACTTAATAACCATAGCACTTGGCTTGTGCTGTGAATAATAATAAGCACAGCCATGTAAAAAAGGGGAAAAAATCAAGAGGGGTAATTCCATGGATCACTATGCCTGTTAGATGATAAATTAAAAGCTTTGAAAACAAAGAAATGATTAATACTATAATTAAGAAGCACATCTACCAAAGTCATCGGTGAGATATTCCTCATATTAACAATATCCATCTTTGGGAGGGATTGATGATTATCTAAAATACAAAGTGGGTGTTTAAATGTAACACATTCATTGCAAGTAGGCTTGAGATCTGGAATTTCTGGCCTCTGCCAAGTAGCTTCTGGAGTCTAAAGTGCGTGAGCCCCAAGATTTTGACCCAATGGAAGAGTGACTGGAAAAAGTAGAATGTCAGGAACCATGAATTAATCCACTGGAAGGATAGAGAAAGGATTCAAACACTCGACTCCTTTTTAGACCAGCTGCATATTGGGTCTTTGCAATAATGCAGGGCATAGACTAGGGTGGGGCAAAGGTGACTGGGATGCAAAATATAAGGAGGTGTCCATTCTCTGACTCGCACAAGTGCAGGATCATCACCTCAACGTGAGCATTGCCTTACATTTTATACCCTAACTGTCTCTCTTGACTAATCATAGCCTTGGTCCTGCAAGGATGGTTATTATTTTTAAAGTAATGGGAGAAACATTCAACCAGCTATTATAAGGGAAGTACCTACTTGGCAGCAGGATAACTAATGTGATTCTCCAAGAGGATTTTTAAAGGGGCTATTAGTAGGAACACTGACTTACAAGAGACGGAATGTTCTTCTAGGGAGAAGAAGAGAAAGCAAAAAGCAAGGCAGTGTAATTTGGATGGCGCGACTGTTCCTTTTGTCCTGCATCCTTGGATGGTATTGATTCTCTTGATCAAGTATACATCATGGTCATAAGGGGTTCATATGAATTAAACATTGAACCAAGAGCCAGAATGTTCTGCAGAAATCTGACTCATAACAAAACCAAACTATATATTCTTGTCTTACTGTATTTTGAACTAAAGATAAAAAAAAAAAATCAGGTGAATTCCCTCGAGTGTTTGTCTTAGTTAACAATGCTCCATGGTGTTGAATTTGGGTGGTTGAATAGAATTGAAGTGGACACTCCGGGGATGCTGATTCCAACACAGGAGTGAGACCTGGGGAAGAGGATAAAATACATGTGAGGCGCCTTCTCTTCTGGAGATGTTGAGCCTCTCAGAAAGACCTGCGGAAAAATATCTGTTGCACAGTGTATAAGAGAGATGCCTGAAGTGCGATGGGCACAGAAGAGGAAGCAATTTATTTGGTATGGAAGAAGGATGAAAACCAGAGGAAGCTGTTGAGAGGAAGTAACTTGAGTAGAAGTTGGTCACTCAGCCAAACAGAGGCACATATAAATAACCCAAGAAGGCCAGGCATGGTGGCTCATGCCTGTAATTCCAGCCTGTAATCAATTTGGAGGCCGGGCAGGTTGATGACTTCAGCCCAGGTGTTGGAGGCCAGCCTGGCCAACATGGCAAACCCTCATCTCTACAAAAGATAAAAAAATTAGCCAGGCCTGGTAGCACATGCCTGTAGTCCCAGCTACTTGGAAGGCAGACGAAGGAGAATCGCTTGAGCCTGGTGAGCAGAGATTGCAGTGAGCTGAGAGCATGCCATTGTACTGAAGGCTGGGTGACAGAAAAAACCCCTGTCTCAAAAATAAATGCATTAATAACCCAAGGAAATATTGCTCTATTAAGAGAATGAGCAGTTAAAGTAACAATCTGAGCTCCCACCACTCCTGAAATTCCACATGAGAATGGTAGAACATATATATATAAAATATATATGTATATATATATAAAAAATA
>NW_012103920.1:5573957-5578791 GCF_000951045.1 Mandrillus leucophaeus
GCAACCTCTGCCTCCCAGGTTCAAGTGATTCTCCTGCCTCAGCCTTCCGAGTAGCTGGGATTACAGGCACGTGCCACCACACCCAGCTAACTTTTGTATTTTTAGTAGAGATGGGGTTTCACCATGTTGGCCTGGATGGTCTCGATCTCTTGACCTTGTGATCCGCCCGCCTTGGCCGCCCAAAGTGCTGGGGTTATAAGCGTGAGCTGCTGCGCCCAGCTAAAAAATATATTTTAAACTTTTTTTTGGCTTTGAATCTTTCAGCAAAACCTTCAACTCAGGGAGAAAGATACTATATTTCTGCATGGAGGACTCTAGTTCTTTACTAACGATGTAATTACCTTGCTTCCAGGTCACACTGGTTTTATTTACTCACAGATTGGTAACTGTCATTCCATAATGTCTGAAAGTTTTCACCCAGAATTGTCAAACGTGAGAATTCATGGAAAAGGGCTAAAAATATAAGGAGTCCAAAGACCCTTCAAAGCCTTGAAAGTTCCCAAGTGGCAAGCTGTCTTTGAAAGGGATGACAGCCAGACCTAATAGCATTTGGGAAAGCACCATTTATTAAGTTGGTACAAAGGAATTGTGATTTTTGCCCTTATTTTCGATGGCAAAATGCACAATTACTTTCATAGAAGTCAGAGGTGATCATTTCTTAGACTTGGAGAAAAAGGGATGGTTTGCAGGAATAGGTAGTATTTTTAGTACCTGAGGAAATTGAGATACGTTGACTCTGTAATCCATATATAACTGTTGTCTAGACAAGTGCTAGGGTTCCTAGGCTGCAAAATTAGAGTCGGCCAACAGAGACAGAGTCCAAGACTGGGATAAAGAGTCTGGGAACAGACTAAAGTATAAAGTGGAAATAAAAGAGTGATTCTATTTGTGTAAGCATTGCCAACCAAAGTGTTCTTATCAAAAGCTGGTTCTCCCCCACTTTGTCTAAAGGGGGGTATATATTGGATCCTCCCACTTAGAGAGGAAGGATAGGAGGGGCAAGCTATAGGCTCTGGACCTAAGAACGTAGTAATATGAGAGTCACCAGATGCCCATAGGTTGTAATGGGAGAAGATAAGTCTCAAGGAAAGAGATGAACCCCAAATCGGGTAAACGTAAAGGACAAGGCGGAGGTGGTAAATCTATGGCGTGATGGAGGCCATTGCTCATGATCATTGCGGCAGCTGACATATGACAAGTGCTTACCAGGTGCTGTCACTGAGCAAAGCACCTCATATGCATGACCTCATTTCATTGCATCATCCCAGTGAGGTAAGTGGGAGTTTGTCAGGCTGTCAATCAGGAGTACATAAAAATAGGCCCCCTTTTCTTCCTGAGTCTCTGTTGCTTGAGGAGGAGAGTCAAGATGAGAATGAAGTTCAGGAAGGTTAATGGCTTGTCCAAGGTTATTTTTTCTTTTTAATTAAAAAGTTAAAAAATTTTTAATCTTTGTGGGTACATGAAAGGTATACCTATTTACAGGGTACGTGAAATGTTTTGATACAGGCATGCAATAGATAATAATCACATGAGGAATGGGGTATCCATGCCCTCAGGCATTATCTCTTTGTGTTGCAAACAATCCAATTATACTCTTTTAGTTATTTTAAAATGTACAAATTACTGTTGACTATAGTCACCCCATTGTGCTATCAAATAGGTCTTACCCATTGTTTTTGCCTAAGGTTAAACAGTGGAATACAGAGAAAGTAGGCTTCAGACCCAGCCCCAAGCAACTACAGGCTTGATGCACTGTTGCTGGATATGAGACAGTGGGTTGGAAGCAATGGAGAGTGAAGAGGGGAGAGAGAGGAAGGAAGGATGTGTAGGATGCTGCGTATAGTATTGCAGGACCAGGAATGGCTTATTTCCTTTTATTAGACCAGTTTATGGTCTAATGAGCCAGATCTATATGCATCTTGCTTGTTCCTGGGTCATTACAGAGAGAGAACAGAAATTCTTTCTTTCTCTTTCCCCTTTTTTTTTTTTTTTTTTGGGGGGGAGATGGAGCCTCTGTCACCCAGGCTGGAGTGTAGTGGTGCGATCTGAGCTCACTGCAACCTCCACTTCCCAGATTCAAGTGATTCTCCCATCTCAGCCTCCCGAGTAGCTGGGGTTCCAGACGAGTGCCACCACACCTGGCTAATTTTTGTGTTTTTAGTGGAGACAGGGTTTCATCATATTGGCCAGGGTGGTCTTGAACTCCTGACCTCAAGTGATCTTCCCGCCTGGCCTCCCGAAGTGCTGGGATTACAGGTGTGAGCCACCACGCCCGACCCCATTCTCTCTTGAAGAGTTCCTCAATCTAGTAGCTACTGGCATTTTGGCCCAGATAACTCTTTGTTGTGGGGGCTGTCCTGGGCACAGCAGGATGTTCATCAGTGTCCTTGGCCTCTGCTCACTCGATGTCAGTAGCGCTACCCCGTTGTGACAAACAAAAATGCTTCCAGGCATTGCCAAATGTCCCTTAGGGAGGCAAAAGCACCTCCAGCTGAGAATCAGTGTTCTAAAATCTTTTTCTGTATCTCTACGCTCCCACTGGTCCATGGGCTCTTGAAGAGCAGGCACCGGCCTCATCTCAGTATCCACGTAACACCTTGCACACAGGAGGTTTGGTTCTGCTCTTTCCCAAGAAGGAGGAAGAGTGTGTGGTACACAGCTCAATAGGCGCTCGTAAATAGAACATAATGTGGTCTCTGATTTCAAAACACTCAAGTGGTTACATTAGTTTTTCTTAAAAACAGAAATTAAAGACTGCCTGCATTAAAATCATGTGTTTCCTATCACTGGCATTGATCTTAAAAATAAATAAATAAATAAAAAATCGCACATGCTGCTTTTAAAAAGTGATGTATTGGCCTCACCCTAGACCTCTTGTTTTGAGACTGGGCAGGTAGTCCACTTCTGGTGATTCTGCAGCTCTGACGTTTTAGAGCCTTTTAATTCACATAGTGCTTTATTTAACAAATATTGACTGCCTACTGTGAGAAGGCATCATGCTGGGGTGACTCATGCAAAGAACAAGCAAGATGGGTCCCCTGCTTGGCTAAGGTGCTGAGAGGGGAAGATGACGTTCCTTTTTTAAATTTTTTTTTGAGACAGACTCGCTCTGTTGCCCAGGCTGGAGTGCAGTGGCACGATCTCGGAACACTGCAACCTGTGTCTCCCAGGTTCAAGCGATTCTCCTGCCTCAGCCTTCTGAGTAGCTGGGAATACAGGCGTGTGCTACCACACCCAGCTAATTTTTATATTTTTAGTAGAGACCAGGTTTCACCATGTTGGTCAGGCTGGTCTCAAACTCCTGACCTTGTGATTCGCCCGCCTGGGCCTCCCAAAATGCCGGGATTACAGGCATGAGCCACCGCGCCTGGCCTGACGTTCCACTTTTAGAATCTGGATAGAGCCTAGTTTAACACTTGACTTAAATACCCTGGCATGTTGGAAAGCAGTAGACAGCAGTGACTACAACCCTTTTCACTCCAGGGCAACAGAGAAGAAATCAGACCTCAGTTTTGGTTCTGTGCAAGTATCAACTTGATTTCTGCTCAGTGCATGAAGAAACCTTCAAGATACTGTTTTTCTGTTAATTATACCTATTTATTGTCTCCATGTGGCCCCTCAAAAGACCCAGCAGCTGAGTTTCATCTGCTGATGGTTTGAGGGAGGAATCTCAGTGGTGGTGGGGTCACAGGATGTGTGTGAGAAGTTAGAATCAGCGGGTTATGACAGCAACCCACAGTTTATGGTCTAATGAGCCAGATCTTAGTGCACCATGAACAGAAAACTCAGAAGCAAAGTTGCATGCTGGAAATGCAGTAGGTGGGCTTCTTTTCAAGGAAGGAAACAGCAGGATCTAGTGTGAACCAATGCCTAGTAGAGATGCACGTGCTCGAATTAAGAAATGCAAATCAGGCTGTGCAAGATGGCTCACGCCCGTAATCTCAACCCTTTGGGAGGTTGAGGTGGGGAGGATTGCTTGGGTCCAGGAGTTCCACACCAGAGCTTGGGCAATGAAAAAACAGTTGGATGTGGTGGCACGCACCTGTAATCCTAGCTACTTGGCAGGCTGAGCCCGCAGGAGCTTGAGGCTGCAGTGAGCCATGATTGCACCACTGCACTCCAGCCTGGGTGACAGAGTGAAACCCTTTATCAAAAATGATAATAATAAAACTAAACAAAAAGAAATGTAAATCGGTGTTCTGTCAAATGAAAAAAAGGTCCAGAAATAAAACTGTATTGAGCTATAACTTCAACCAAGTAAATAACTGTTCGCATACAGACAAGGACTAGAGATAATGCTTTCACAAATCATACCCAGTCTTCAGCTAAACGAATTCTTTTCATTAAAAAAATTAGGAATACATGGTAATGTTTGGGTAGTATATTAGTTTCCTAGGGTTGCTGTCAAAGTACCACAAACCAGCTGGCTTAAAACAACAGAAATTGATTTTCTCACAGTTTTGAGACTCAGAGTCTGAAATCAAAATGTCACCAGGATTGGTTCCTACTGAAGGTTCTGAGAAAGAATCTTTTCCATTATTTTCTCCTAGCTTCTGGTGGTTGCTGGCATCTTTGGTGGCCTTTGGCTTGGAGACACATCACTCCTGTCTCTGTCTCCACCATCATATAACATTCTCTTTTTTTCTTCTTACAAGTACACCATGTTGGGTTAGGGGTCCACCCTACTCTGATATGACCTCATTTTAACTACCTGCAATGTTGCAGTACATCTGCAACAACCCCATTTCCGAATAAAGTCACATTCTGAGGTTCAGGGAGAAACAAGAATTTAGGGGGACACTCTCCAACACAGTATAGTTAGTAACAGCTTTGT
>NW_012103920.1:5578926-5584992 GCF_000951045.1 Mandrillus leucophaeus
CAGGCATGCGCCACCACACCTAGCTAATTTTTGTATTTTTTAGCAGAGACAGGGTTTTGCCATGTTGGCCAGGCTGGTCTCAAACTCCTGACCTCGGGATCTGCCCGCCTCGGGCTCCCAAAGTGCTGGGATTACAGGCGTGAGTCACCAGGGGCTCATGGTTCTGCAGGCTTTATGGGAAGCATAGTGCTGGCATATGCTCAGCTTCTAGGGGGAGGTCTCAGAGGGGGAGCAGGCATGTCACATGGCAAAAGCAGATGCAGGTGAGGGGTGGTGATGGGGGTCACAGGGAGGAGGGGCCCCACAATTTTAAACTACCAGGTCTGGTGTGAACTCTGAGGGAGAGCCATTCATGAGGGATCTGCTCCCCTGATCCGAACACCTCCCACCAGGCCCCACCTCTGACATTGGGGACTACATTTCCCCATGAGATTTGGGTTGGGACACAGATCCAAACTATATCAACAGGTTTCTTCCTGACTGTAGGTCCCTAACCCTCCCTTAGAGCATTTACTTTAGAAAACTTGCTCTTGTAAATTAGTTTTGCTCCTTCAAGACATAAATCTTCTGTAACCCAGGAACGTCTTTCTCAAGGACTTGGGAACCATCCCTTCAAAATGTAATCAAGAAAGATAGAATCCCTGTCTCCCAGTCTCTGGGAAGGATAAGAGCCTAACTTCCATTAGCACCACTTTGCAAACACAGACGGCCTGATGACTTCAGCTCACCTGCCTTTTTCCTGAAATGTCCTCTAGGATTTTGCCACTATCTCCCCCTAGTGTTCAAAAATGCTCTACCTTTTGTTTCAAAGGAATTGAGTTCAATCTCTCTGCCCTGTTGAAATAATCCTGCCTAGTAACAGCTTTCAAAGTTTGTTTTCTCATGTTTTTTTTTTTTAATTTTAAACTTCTAAAAATTATAAAACACAGCTACAGAAAACTACACAAAACCAATATATCAAAGTAGAACTTTGTGAGCCACCCCCAAGTCCTTTCTGTGTCCCTTGTGCTAATCTTACCTCCTTCCCCTCCCTCAAATGTCACTGGCTCAATCCTGACTTTTAGAGTAATCACTTCCTTGAATTTCCTTAATTTCATCCAACTGTGCATCCCAGGCATCATAGTATTGTCTTGCTCATTAAAAAAATATAAATGCACTCATACTTTCAAGTCTTTATTTTTGAGACGGAGTCTGACTCCATTGCCCTGGCTAGAGTGCAGTGGTGCGATCTCGGCTCACTGCAACCCCCACTTCCTGGGTTCAAGTGATTCTCCTGCCTCAGCCTTCTGAGTAACTGGGATTACAGGCTCCCACCACTGCACCTGACTAATTTTTGGATTTTTAGCAGAGACGAGGTTTTACCATATTGCCCAGGCTGGTCTCAAGCTCCTGACCTCAAGCCGGCCTCAGCCTCCCAAAGTGCTGGGATAACAGGCGTGAGCCACCACTCCCAGCCCTTAAGTCCTTTTAAAACTACAAGTTACCCCTCTACTTTGCTGCTGTTCCCTGCAAGATGTCTGAGGAGTTCCGATTATTGAGCTCTGAGGAGTTGCACACCATCTGGATTGTACAGATTTTGGCCAGCCAATGCAGCCAACATCTCTCTCCATTCTCTGTTTCCTTCAGGTGAGGGTGAGATTTGATCAGGTTCATAGATTTTCTTTGCCAAGACTGCGGGCGCTGCTGTGGCTTTTCTCCGGAACCTATACCATGGCTGGCTGGCTGTCTTTCCAGTACACTAGCTTAATGCCTAGATGCAGTAATTTACTGGGGAGATAAATACAGTCGTGTTCATTTATTAGCTGCCATAATTTCATAAGGAGACATTTCCCTTCATCCATTATTTGATTACCAGTGATAAACAGGTTATATAGGAAAGTCAGGATAAATAATGGATTCTTTCTTTATGTTTGTCGGTAGAAACAGCCTCTTAAAAGGAGAAAAATTAAAGAAATGGAATAAAGCTGTATAACAGTCACTAATTTAACAGTTACTATACGTTATTCAATATTGAAAAGCAAAAAACGGAGCAAAACGTCCATCAGGATTAGGATGGTTAAGGGCATGACAGAACATCCCCGAAGATCACTGTTTCCTACTTCTCATTAACACGATAAGCAGAATAAGAAATTGTATGTTCAGCATGATCTGATGTATGTAAAATATATATTAATGAAAATTGTAGGTTGTATCAACCTTGGCTATATCTGAGTAATAGGGTTAGGGCTAGTTTTCATTTTCTCCATTATAAATTGTGTGTTTGTGTGTGTGTGTTTACATGGAATCTTGCTCTGTTGCCCAGTCTGGAGTGCAGTGGTGTGATCTCGGCTCACTGCAACCTCTGCCTAGCAGGTTCAAGCAATTCTCCTGTGTCATCCTCCTGAGTAGCTGGGATTACAGGCACCCACCACCACACCCGGCTAATTTTTGTATTTTTAGTAGAGACAGGGTTTTTCCATGTCGGCCAGGCTGGTTTTGAACTCCTGACCTCAAGTGATCCACTCGCCGTGGCCTCCCAAAGTGCTAGAATTACAGGCGTGGGCCACTGCACCTGGCCAATGCTTTTGTGTTTTAAAAAATGAGTACAATGAACACATGTTCTTTGGATAATGTTATTAAAAGTGACTATGAGGCAACCACCAGCTCACTTTGATCACCACAGCATTGAAACCAGGCTACAGAGCCATGGCTGAAGGAAAGCTTAGGGGTGGGGTCATCTGGAATCTTTCATTAGAAGCTGCATAAGTAACACCAACATAAAACTGACAACCAACTGTCTAGGAGGAGCCACGTGCTTCACAAAAAGGGCAGGACAAGCACTGCCGTGTCATCATCGGCAGCCTCACCTGCTATATTAGTCCCTTTGTATTGCTATAAAAGAATACCTGAAGCTGGGTAATTTTTAAAGAAAAAAGACTTATTTGGTCCACGATTGTGGAGGCTGGAAGATTGAGCATCTGGTGGAATCTGCAGGCTGTTTCTGCTCGTGGCGGAAGGTGCAGGGGAGCTGGCACGTGCAGAGATCACACAGTAAGAGAGGAAGCAAGACAGAGGTGAGGCACCAGGCTCTTTTTAACAACCAGCTGTGGCAGGAACTAGTAGAATGAGAATTCATTCTCCATTCCTGCAGGGAGGGCATTAATCTATTCATGTGGGATCCACTCCTATGACCCAGACACCTCTCATTAGGCCCCACCTCCAACACTGGGATCAAATTTCAATATGAGGTTTGGAGAACAAACATCCAAACTCTTAGCACATTGCCTACACTTTTTTCTAGGATGACCCCTTTGTGGGATGCCCTGTCGGTACCATGATCCTAGGAAGAAGAAACTTGTTATCTGCCATTGCCTCCACCTCCCTTGACTTACTTGCTCCAGGCCACCATAATCTAGACTTGACCTTTAATTGCAGAAGGATGTCTCCCTCTTGCAGCAAGTCGATCAGAGGTCTTGGCTCTAATCTCCTCGCGTGTATTGTCTCCACTCTGTTGCTGCATCATTCAAGGTCTCATTGTCTCCCTACAGCATTCTTTTTCTAGCCTCCCATTTGTTCTCTGAAGGTCCTAGCTTCTTCATGCTCCATTCTGCCCCCATCCTGCTGCCATAGTCATGATTACTGATAGATACAGATTATTGATAGATCTTATGTCTTTCATGTCCCAAGAGCTTGATGCTGTGCTGTAAATTCAGTAATGATAAGTGACAGTGATTTTGATGGCTAACGCTGACCCCTTAGCACATGAGCTGAGTGCATGCTAAGTATCAAATGTTTTTCATGGAATAGTCCCTTCACTCCTCATTATAACCCTACGAGGAATGTACCATAATTATCCTCATTTTACATATGTAGAAGATGAACATTAGGGACATTAATTAACCTGCCTAAGGTCATAGACATAGTATGTCAAAGAGCTAGGATTTTAACTTAAAATATTTATGAAATATTTACGGATGAAATAATATTATGTCTGGGATTTACTTTAAAATACTCCAGAAAAATAGAAAGGGAAGGCAATGAAGAAAAAAATCAACCAAATACTAATCATTGTGGAAACTGGGTGACAGGGAAGGAGTATGGGGGCAGAGGGTGTCAGTATCCTATAACTGCTGCTTTTAAATGTTTGAAATTTTCCAAAAACTTCACAAAATGTGAACTTTGAGCTTTCTTCCCCAAATGACAACTATAACGACAGTTCCAGCACCCAAATGTTTAACTGTGATACCATATTGCTAAGGACCCAGCATATGTTTGATGATGGTGTTGCAAATGAGGGGTGGGTCTGGATTTCCTAGGAGTCAGCTGTTAGAGAAGTTCAATGTGTTATTCTCATTTCCCAGATAGACAAGTGTACCGTTTCAATCAAACGGCCTGTGTTTGTGGGATGATAACCTCCACCTACTATGTGCCAGGCAGCACGCAGAGATAAGCACAGGCAGCCCCTGCCGTTGAAGCCAGGAGAGGAGGGAAGGTGGCCATGGAGACAGTCAGTTCCAACAGAGCGTGGGAAGAGCTATATCCTAGCTATGAATGAAGAGGCATGTGAGTCCAGTGGAGGAAATGACTCAGTTTAGAGAAAAACAACTATTCCATTGGGTTTTAAGAGGGAGGTAGGGCCGGGCACGGTGGCTCATGCCTGTAATAGGCGGGCAGATCACTTTAGGTTGGGAGTTTGAGACCAGCCTGACCAACGTGGAGAAACCCCGTCTCTACCAAAAATACAAAATTAGCCAGGCATGATGGTGCATGCCTGTAATCCCTGCTACTTGGGAGGCTGAGGCAGGAGAATCGCTAGAACCTGGGAGGCAGAGGTTGTGGTGAGCCGAGATTGTGTCATTGCACTCCAGCCTCGGCAACAAGAGCGAAACTCCATCTCAAAAACAGAGGGAGGGGAGGCGTTTTTCAGGAAGAGAAAGTGCGTACACTCAGGCAAGAGAACAGAGTCCTGAAAGGAATGCATTGCTCATTCAGGGGACTGAGAGTGATTGACGGTGGCATTGGGTGTCCTGGGGATGTTGTGTGCTGGGCAAGGTCAGCTGGTCCCTCTTATGTGAGCAGGAAGGAGCTGGGCATGGTCTTCACTTGGACGCAACCAGAAGTGTGTTTCAGGAAGATAACCCCAAGAGTAATGTTGGCCAATGGGCCCTGGATGGGGAGAAACTGGGAGACCAATGACAACCGGGAATTAGGGAGGCTGGTGAGGTGAGACCAACAAGATCTGAGGTAGGATGCAGAGGCATGCTGTTAAAACCCACTTGGTCTTTACGATTGTTTCAGGTTTTTCAGAAGCCAGGTAATCCCCAAAGGGCGAAAAGACTGCCTAAAATGACCTATGCTTTCAAAGATTCTTCATCGAGGAGAGATGAGATCTGGGGTAATTTGATTTATCTTCATCCATTTTAATTAGCACAAGAAGCGGATGGTTTTGTGAGCCCTGGAATCCTCCTTATGTTCCTCCATCCGTGTCAGTGTGACTTTAAAATCTAATTTTTAATTATCTCTACCCATTTGCAGACGCAGGGAAGGTAAACAGAAAAGGGCTCACCTTCTTTCCTGTGTCCTTCCCACTTGCGTACCAGCTGAGTGTTTTTGTCTAAGTGGCAAGAAATATCTATCAGCCTTGAGGCTGTGTTGCCATGGTAACAAGACAAAAACAGGCTCAATAGACAAGGAATTAAAGTAAGTGGTTGAGGGAGGTGTTGTCTTCCAGCAACTTTCCATTCCTGCTCAGAGGTAAACTAGGGATGGATAGCCAGACTTTAGCCACTCTTGTTTCAGCCTGGGCTTCACTGGGATCTCAAATGGGACTGATCCCAGAGGGATGGCTGTGGACAGTAGTCAGGTCCTCTAGAGTCACAAGGAAGGGTTGGATCTAAGAAGTCTCCATAACCAAGAGTTTGGTAAGTTGGGGAGGTAGGTGGCAATGCATCCCAATAAGAATAAACTGAAGTCACATCCACACTGAGCAGAGTAGGAAATGTTGGCAGAGATTTTAAAAGGTCTTTAGAACACCTTGCAAAGTCTTTAAAATTCTCTGACCTAGCAATTCTATTTCTGAGAATGTAT
>NW_012103920.1:5587559-5626402 GCF_000951045.1 Mandrillus leucophaeus
CTGGCCCCCCAAATGACAAATCTGCTCCCAGCTGAGAAGCACAGCCTTTGATGTAGCATTAGAAATGGGAGGTTGGAGGGGAGCCAGGTCTGTGGCCAAGCACCAGGTAGGCAAAGGCAGGTGGCATCAAGCTCTGAAGATACATCATCTTTGAAGCTTTCCTTTAAACAATGCTCATGTGCCCTGGTTCTGCAGCTGTGGGTGTGGAGGAAAGCCACAGTGATGTTAATTGCATCCTAATAACTGCCATATGTTATGTGAGAGCCCTATGCTCTTGTGCTCCTAGAAATGTCATTGCTTGGAGGCTAAGTGATTTGCCTGAGACCACACAGCTAGTGAATGCTTGGGCTAGTTTAAGAATACAGGGTGGGCCAGGCACGGTGGCTCACGCCTGTAATCCCAGCACTTTGGGAGGCTGAGATGGGCGGATCATGAGGGTCAGGAGATCGAGACCATCCTGGCTAACACGGTGAAACCCCCATCTCTACTAAAAATACAAAAAGAAATTAGCCGGGCGTGATGGTGGGCACCTGTAGTCCCAGTTACTTAGGAGGCTGAGGCAGGAGAATGGTGTGGACCCAGGAGGCAGAGGTTGCAATGAGCCGAGATCGCGCTAGTGCACTCGAGCCTGGGAGACTGCAGTCTAGCCTGGGTGATAGAGCGAGTGAGACTCCATCTAAAAATAAAAATAATTAAAAACAAAAAAAAACAGGCTGAGTGCGGTGATTCACACCTGTAATTCCAGCACTTTGGGAGGCTGAGGCGGGTGGATCACCTGAAGTCACGAGCTTGAGACCAGCCTGGCCAATATGGTGAAACCCTGTCTCTACTAAAAATACAAAAATTAGCTGGGCTTGGTGGTGCATACCTGTAATCCCAGCTACTCAGGAGGCTGAGGCACAAGAATCACTTGAACCCTGGAGGCAGAGGTTACAGTGAGCAGAGATTGAGTCACTGCACTCCAGCTTGGGCAACAGAGGCAGAATTCATCTCAAAAAAAAAAAAAGAATACAGGGTGGGCTGGGCACAGTGGCTCACATTTATAATCCCAGCACTTTGGGAGGCCGAGGTGGGCGGATCACTTGAGGTCAGGAGTTTGAGACCAGCCCAACCAACATGATGAAACCCTGTCTCTACTAAAAATACAAAAATTAGCCAGATGTGGTGGTAGGCGCCTGTAATCCCAGCTACTTGGGAGGCTGAGGTGAGATAATTGCTTGAACCTAGGAAGTAGACCTTGCAGTGAGCTGAGATTGCGCCACTGCACTCCAGCCTGGGTGACGGAGTGAGACTCTGTCTCAAAAAAAAAAAAAAAAAAGAAAAAAAATACAGGGTGAATTCAAACCACTGCTCTATCTGCACATGTAAGTGATCCTGTGGCCTCCCTCCACTTGATCCTTCTATGTTGGGAGAGTCAGTAATTGAAAAAGAGGAATGAGGCAAGTATGGATGCAAGATTTCTGTTTCTCCAAAGAATTCTCCTCTCTTCAAAGCTGTATGAGCATATGAAAAAAAAGGCTCAACATCACTGATTGGCATGCTTTGGCTGTGTCCCCACGCAAATCTCATCTTGAATTGTCGTTTCCACAATGTCATGGGAGGGAACTGGGGAGAGGTAACTGAATCATGGGGGAGGGTCTTTCCTGTGCTGTTCGTGTGATAGTGAATAAGTCTCATGACATCTGATGGTTTTATAAAGGGGAGTTTCCCTGCACAAATTATCTCTTGTCTGCCACCATGTAAGACATGCCTTTCATCTTCCACCATGATTGTGAGGCCTCCCCAGCCATGTGGAACTGTGAGTCCATTAAACTTCTTTTTTTTTTTTTAATACCCAGTCTCACGTATGTCTTTATCAGTAGCGTGACAATGGACTAATACACTGATCATTAGAGAAACGCAAATCAAAGCCACAATGAGATATCACCTCAAACCAGTCAGAACGTCTATTATTAAAAAGTAAAAAAATAACATGCTGGCAAGGTTGTAGAGAAACCTTTGCAGAGGTTTGCAGAGAAAAAGGAACACTTATACACTGTTGCGGGGAGTGTAAATTAGTTCAACCATTGTGCAAAGCAGTGTGGCAGACTGGGCGCGGTGGCTCATGCCTGTAATTCAGGCACTCTGAGAGGCTGAGGCAAGTGGATCACCAGAGGTCATGAGTTCGAGACCAGCCTGGCCAACATGGTGAAACCCCATCTCTACCAAAAATACAAAAAAATTAGCCAGGCATGGTGGCATGGTGCCTGTAATCCCAACTGCTCATGAGGCTGAGGCAGGAGAATAGCTTGAACCTGGGAGCTGGAGGTCGCAGTGAGCAGAGATCGCGCCATTGCACTCCAGCCTGGGCGACAAGAGCAAGACTCTCAAAAAACAAAAACAAAAAAACAGTGTGTCAATTTCTCAAAGAGCTAAAAACAGAACTACCATTTTACCCAGCAGTCCCATTACTGTGTATATATCCAAATGAATATAAATCATTCTGTCATAAAGACACATGAATGCCTATGTTCATTGTCTGGTTGATAGCTTGAAATCAGCCATGGTGGAAAGATTTACACCATGGAAATTGGCAATGAATACAAGTGAGCAACTGCTGATACAAATCAGCATATGATAGCACATCATAACTTGAATCTAAATCTGTTTGGGTGAGTAGGATGAATGGCAGCAGGAGATTCTAAAGGTAGAGAGTTACTGCTAACGCAACAAGCTGCCACTGGGTATTTCTGCCTCCAAAAAGCCCACTAGCACACCCCACAAGAAGCTGGGCCTCATCTTCTGAGAAGCAAGTGACTTTTGCTTATTCCGGGTACCACCTTAGTATAAGAAACATATTAACTGACATACTAATAACATACTGTCTCTTATACACATCTAGATGTGTATAAGAGACAGCTGTCGCCCAGGCTGGAGTACAGCGGCACGATCTCCGCTCACTGCAAGCTCCGCCTCTCGGGTTCAAGCCATTCTCCTGCCTCAGCCTCCCGAGTAGCTGGGACTACAGGTGCCGCCACTGCGCCCGGCTAATTTTTGTATTTTTAGTAGAGAGGGCGTTTCACCGTGTTCGCCAGGATGGTCTCGATCTCCTGACCTCGTGATCCGCCTGCTTCGGCCTCCCAAAGTGACTTGTTCATTTTTGTTGGTATAGCGACAACAAACGTTTTAGATATAAATACTTTTTAAATAAAATTCCAATGAGAGATTTATTTCTTTAAGATACATTCTCGGGTCCAGCACGGTGGCTCTCGCCTGTAATCCCAGCACTTTGGGAGGCCGAGGCGGGCGGATCAGGAAGTCAGGAGATTGAGACCATCCTGGCTAACACAATGAAACCCCGTCTTTATTAAAAATACAAAAATTAACCAGGCGTGGTGGCGGGCGTCTGTGGTCTCAGCTACTTGGGAGGCTGAGGCAGGAGAATGGCGTGAACCCGGGAGGCGGAGCTTACAGTGAGCCGGGATCGCGCCACTGCACTCCAGCCTGGGGGACAGAGCGAGGCTTTGTCTTTAAAAAAAAAACAAAAACCCCAAAAAAACAACAACAAAAAAGTCAAGCCACTAAAGAAAACAAAAGCAAAAAGAAATCCCCACATGTCCAAAAAGGAAATACTGGAAGAAAAGACAAATCACACACAAGGGTTATTGTTGGTAATGGGAGTATGATTTTTCTCGCTTTTGAAGGGACACAGTTTTACATGTCTCTGTTGAATATGTGCTACTTTTCTTATCAGGAAAAAATAACAATTGAAGAAAGTTCCGGTCAGGTGTGCTGCCTAACACCTGTAATCCCAGTGCTTTAGGAGGCTGAGACAGGACAATTGCTTGAGGCCAGGAATTCGAGGCCAGCTTTGGCAACATAGCAAGAGCCTGTCTCAGAAACTATATATTTAAAAATTACACGGGCATGATGGTGAGTGCCTATAATCTCAGCTACTCAGGAGGCTGAGGTGGTAACATCACTTGAGCCTAAGAGTTTGAGGCTGCAGTGAGCTATGACTGCATCACTGTACTCTAGCATGAACGACAGAGTGAGACACACAATCTCTCTCTCTCTCAAAACAAAAAAAAAAGTTCTACAATCTGTAATTGGCCATTCCAAGTGAGTCAGTGGTCTCACTAAGCACTGACACCACAAGCCATGGTTTTTGTGCTCTTCTATGTGCCAGAACAGTTCTTGACTTTGTGCAAACTATAAAACCAGATGATACAGCATCTTTGCCCCCCTAGATTTGACAGACTAGGTCTGATAGCTTCTGGATGGTTCTGAAATCGAACACTCTGAATGGCCTGTGACTCAAGCTGGATAATCTATATGAACATACAAACGACAGGCATTTGTACCATGGTGAGTCTATAATTAGCCTCATCATTCTTCATTACCTGGGATTCCACGCAGGCTTTAAAGAAATTATCTCATGGATAAGGACAGCTTGGAAAAGTGTTTAGTTTCTGTGTGTGTGTGGTGGGGGGCGGACTAGGAGAAACCTGCCCCGTGAAGGTTTCATCTGTTTGGACTCTTTTCCTTTCTTGCTGTTCACCACTCTGCAGAGTCTTGGCACAGAGAAGAGATAGGTACATGTGCCTCTCAGCCACCCACAACTGTTTAAGGAACTAAAATAGACCTAAAATAATAATAATGATGAAAATAGCTATTTGAGCTCTGACTACTGTAGGCAATATAATAGCAAGAGTAATGATGATAATGATTGTTTGTCGAGAACATAACAATATACCAGCAGTAACTGGCTAACTGGCTTACAGGCATTATCTCCTTTAATCTTCACAACAATTTTATGCAAGACAGGTGCATTATTTCTGTTTTTACAGTTGAAGAAATTGAGGATCCTAGTATTTCCTATGCTCATGGTCACAGAGCTAAAAAAGTGGAGGAGCTAGGATTTAAAGATGGGAATCAGACTGTTAAAAATCTATTCTGTCATGCCTATTACCCTTCAGTCATGTATTGCTTTCACAAATTGGAGACATCTTTGTACCTCCGCCTGGGGAGTGTAAAATTTAGTTACGATCTTTAGGGGCTATGCTACTCCTCCTTAGGGTGGTAGCCTGAGGAATTTCTCTAGTATTCCAGTAAAATAAACACATCTTTTAGAGGGACAAAGCTCACTTAATCCTTAGAGCAGGGTTTTTTATTCTTGGCATGGTGACATTTGGGGATGGATAATTCTTTGTTGCAGGGGGCTATCCTGTGTATCATGAGATGTTTAGCACCATCCCTGGCCTCCATTCGCTAGATGCTAGTCATACTTTTCCAGTTGTGAGAATCAAAAATGTCTCCAGACATTGCCAACTGGCCCCCCAAATGACAAATCTGCTCCCAGCTGAGAAGCACAGCCTTTGATGTAGCATTAGAAATGGGAGGTTGGAGGGGAGCCAGGTCTGTGGTCAAGCACCAGGTAGGCAAAGGCAGGTGGCATCAAGCTCTGAAGATACATCATCTTTGAAGCTTTCCTTTAAACAATGCTCATGTGCCCTGGTTCTGCAGCTGTGGGTGTGGAGGAAAGCCACAGTGATGTTAATTGCATCCTAATAACTGCCATATGTTATGTGAGAGCCCTATGCTCTTGTGCTCCTAGAAATGTCATTGCTTGGAGGCTAAGTGATTTGCCTGAGACCACACAGCTAGTGAATGCTTGGGCTAGTTTAAGAATACAGGGTGGGCCAGGCACGGTGGCTCACGCCTGTAATCCCAGCACTTTGGGAGGCTGAGATGGGCGGATCATGAGGGTCAGGAGATCGAGACCATCCTGGCTAACACGGTGAAACCCCCATCTCTACTAAAAATACAAAAAGAAATTAGCCGGGCGTGATGGTGGGCACCTGTAGTCCCAGTTACTTAGGAGGCTGAGGCAGGAGAATGGTGTGGACCCAGGAGGCAGAGGTTGCAATGAGCCGAGATCGCGCTAGTGCACTCGAGCCTGGGAGACTGCAGTCTAGCCTGGGTGATAGAGCGAGTGAGACTCCATCTAAAAATAAAAATAATTAAAAACAAAAAAAAACAGGCTGAGTGCGGTGATTCACACCTGTAATTCCAGCACTTTGGGAGGCTGAGGCGGGTGGATCACCTGAAGTCACGAGCTTGAGACCAGCCTGGCCAATATGGTGAAACCCTGTCTCTACTAAAAATACAAAAATTAGCTGGGCTTGGTGGTGCATACCTGTAATCCCAGCTACTCAGGAGGCTGAGGCACAAGAATCACTTGAACCCTGGAGGCAGAGGTTACAGTGAGCAGAGATTGAGTCACTGCACTCCAGCTTGGGCAACAGAGGCAGAATTCATCTCAAAAAAAAAAAAAGAATACAGGGTGGGCTGGGCACAGTGGCTCACATTTATAATCCCAGCACTTTGGGAGGCCGAGGTGGGCGGATCACTTGAGGTCAGGAGTTTGAGACCAGCCCAACCAACATGATGAAACCCTGTCTCTACTAAAAATACAAAAATTAGCCAGATGTGGTGGTAGGCGCCTGTAATCCCAGCTACTTGGGAGGCTGAGGTGAGATAATTGCTTGAACCTAGGAAGTAGACCTTGCAGTGAGCTGAGATTGCGCCACTGCACTCCAGCCTGGGTGACGGAGTGAGACTCTGTCTCAAAAAAAAAAAAAAAAAAGAAAAAAAATACAGGGTGAATTCAAACCACTGCTCTATCTGCACATGTAAGTGATCCTGTGGCCTCCCTCCACTTGATCCTTCTATGTTGGGAGAGTCAGTAATTGAAAAAGAGGAATGAGGCAAGTATGGATGCAAGATTTCTGTTTCTCCAAAGAATTCTCCTCTCTTCAAAGCTGTATGAGCATATGAAAAAAAAGGCTCAACATCACTGATTGGCATGCTTTGGCTGTGTCCCCACGCAAATCTCATCTTGAATTGTCGTTTCCACAATGTCATGGGAGGGAACTGGGGAGAGGTAACTGAATCATGGGGGAGGGTCTTTCCTGTGCTGTTCGTGTGATAGTGAATAAGTCTCATGACATCTGATGGTTTTATAAAGGGGAGTTTCCCTGCACAAATTATCTCTTGTCTGCCACCATGTAAGACATGCCTTTCATCTTCCACCATGATTGTGAGGCCTCCCCAGCCATGTGGAACTGTGAGTCCATTAAACTTCTTTTTTTTTTTTTAATACCCAGTCTCACGTATGTCTTTATCAGTAGCGTGACAATGGACTAATACACTGATCATTAGAGAAACGCAAATCAAAGCCACAATGAGATATCACCTCAAACCAGTCAGAACGTCTATTATTAAAAAGTAAAAAAATAACATGCTGGCAAGGTTGTAGAGAAACCTTTGCAGAGGTTTGCAGAGAAAAAGGAACACTTATACACTGTTGCGGGGAGTGTAAATTAGTTCAACCATTGTGCAAAGCAGTGTGGCAGACTGGGCGCGGTGGCTCATGCCTGTAATTCAGGCACTCTGAGAGGCTGAGGCAAGTGGATCACCAGAGGTCATGAGTTCGAGACCAGCCTGGCCAACATGGTGAAACCCCATCTCTACCAAAAATACAAAAAAATTAGCCAGGCATGGTGGCATGGTGCCTGTAATCCCAACTGCTCATGAGGCTGAGGCAGGAGAATAGCTTGAACCTGGGAGCTGGAGGTCGCAGTGAGCAGAGATCGCGCCATTGCACTCCAGCCTGGGCGACAAGAGCAAGACTCTCAAAAAACAAAAACAAAAAAACAGTGTGTCAATTTCTCAAAGAGCTAAAAACAGAACTACCATTTTACCCAGCAGTCCCATTACTGTGTATATATCCAAATGAATATAAATCATTCTGTCATAAAGACACATGAATGCCTATGTTCATTGTCTGGTTGATAGCTTGAAATCAGCCATGGTGGAAAGATTTACACCATGGAAATTGGCAATGAATACAAGTGAGCAACTGCTGATACAAATCAGCATATGATAGCACATCATAACTTGAATCTAAATCTGTTTGGGTGAGTAGGATGAATGGCAGCAGGAGATTCTAAAGGTAGAGAGTTACTGCTAACGCAACAAGCTGCCACTGGGTATTTCTGCCTCCAAAAAGCCCACTAGCACACCCCACAAGAAGCTGGGCCTCATCTTCTGAGAAGCAAGTGACTTTTGCTTATTCCGGGTACCACCTTAGTATAAGAAACATATTAACTGACATACTAATAACATATTTAAAGGAAAACCCCACTCTGCATCCATAAATGGAAAAAAAAAATCAGTATTATTTGTCATAGACAGCTGAACATAATAAGCAAAATGAAAAGAAGTAAGTCTAATATATTCTAGCTTGAT
Organism: Mandrillus leucophaeus; assembly: GCF_000951045.1. Classification (NCBI taxonomy): domain Eukaryota; kingdom Metazoa; phylum Chordata; class Mammalia; order Primates; family Cercopithecidae; genus Mandrillus; species Mandrillus leucophaeus. The sequence continues at coordinate 5,595,852 of NW_012103920.1, forward strand.
TCTGTTGCCTGCCTGAAGACTCTGAACTTGAAGCCTGCTCCCTCTTTGTTGAAAAGGGAGAGGGATAAGTGTTCAAGAGGTGTTAAAGCAGATTAGTACCCCACTGAGACTTTAATCTTAATATAATTGGAAAGATGGAGAGGGAGAAATGCAAAGGAAGCAATGTAAGGCTATTCCATGTCCCAGTCCCCCACCAGGTCACCTCACATAAGAGAAGAACTGTCTTTGGGAAACATACATTAGGTGATGCTGGGAAATTTGAAGACAGACAGAAAACCACTATTACTTTTAAATTAAGTATGGATGTATCATTGAGCTGGGTGAAAAATTCGTATTAACTTTGAGCTAAAGACAGTGGTGTGGGGCCGGGCGCAGTGGCTCACACCTGTAATCCCAGCATTTTGGGTGGCCGAGGCGGGTGGATCATGAGGTCAAGAGTTCAAGATCAGCATGACCAACATGGTGAAACCCCATCTCTACTAAAAAATACAAAAATTACCCAGGCATGGTAGCACGTGCCTTTAATCCCAGCTACTCATGAGGCTGAGGAAGGAGAATCGCTTGAACCCAGGAGGCAGAGGTTGCAGTGAGCCAAGACTGTGCCATTGCACTTCAGCCTGGATGACACAGCGAGACTCTGTCTCAAAACAAAAACAAAAACAAAAACAAAAAAGAAAACCAAGTGGTGTCAGTAGACCTGGCTTGTAGTAGCTCATGAGAATCAATAGCTAAATTTTCAGGAATACAGTAAGTCAGTTGACAGCACATTTGTAGCTTGAAATTGGCCATGGTGGGAATCTTGATGCTATGGAAGTTGGCAAATGCTGTAAATCAGAGTTCCCCCACCCCTAAGATTTTATTGCTAAAACATCCACTAGCGTATCACTGGCCAAAGCTTTCATGATATTTTGAGCTTGTTTAGACTCTTTAAACCACAGTCTTAGACATCTGGAATGTCCCTTCTCTTTCTTCTGCCTTGGAAAATTTCTGTGGAAAACCTTGATGCACTGAACAACTTCCTTAGGTCTGATGATCTCATTTCTATTACTGTATCTTAAAGAACAGTGACAGAAACTACTGCTGAGAAATTTGCTGTAATTGATCATTGTATATAAAGTAGACTAACAGGCCTTCTTTCCAACCCACACTCTTTAATGAGCTATTTTAGTGCTAGCCCTGCTAGATGTTCGAAATTTATAATGCCCTGGAAACTCATCCGTTTCTGAGGGTACAATGATTATTAGGAAAAATAAACCTCAAGTTATAAGACAATAATAAATTGAGTGCAGGAATTTTTCATCCTTTGTATTCCTTCAAGTTACTACTGTCTCTTTTATTCCAAGCCTCTCTGTGTATCTTTTTTGGTCTAGAATCTCAAGCCCTTTCGGTAGCAAGAGGGTTTGAGATTTTCTTGTACCCAGGAAGCCAGAGAAGAATCAAACCCAGGTTACTGGATTTAGGGAAACATCTTTGGAGTTATGTTCCTCTGGGGCTGTTTCTAGCACATAACTGTTACCACTGATGTGATGGTCAATATGTAACAACAGATCTCTAGAGGGAGCCCTGATTTGTAGCACTTGCTGAGTTATCAACAGTTCTCAGTGTAACTACTCCCCCCACCCCTCTCTGCTGATTTGAGCAGGATGTAACACCACTGATGCCTCACTTTAAAAAACATGCACACAATTGGCTCTCAGGAGCTTGTGCATACTGGCTCCAGCACACACCACAGAGTGTTGCTCAAATATATCTCCAGCCTTTCCAGTGTGTCAGAGAATTGGTAAGCATTCAGTCCTACAGGGAGGTACAAACAAGCATTTTCCCAGAGTTAGCCTGGAGAGGTGGTCATGAATCCTATCTAGCTAGCAGAGGAAGGGTTACTCCCGTGCCCTGTGAGTGGAGCACCTAGGAACTGGGAGGGCAACAGAGCACTCAGAGCAGGATGCAGCTAGAAGTGGGAAGCCCAGATCTGAGCAGTCCAGTTTGGTGCAGGCAGGAAAGGTTTAAACCCTCATTCCTGGGGTACACAGAAGATCCAGGGTCACACCAGCCAACCCACTCCTCTCTCGCATCCCCACACTCCTATTTCCCCTTTTGTCTGCCTCTTCTTTAAAAAAAGATATTTTAATTACAAAGTAAAAAATGATTTACTTGTTATATTTATTGCTTATTATTTTCCTTCCCCACTCACCTATTTTTACCATATTAATCTGTTCTCACACTGCTATAAAGAAATACCTGAGACTGGGTAATTTATAAAGAAAAGAGGTTTAATTGGCTCATGGTTCCACAGCCTGTACAGGAAGCATGATGCTAGCATCTGCTTGGCTTCTGGGGAGGCCTCAGGAAACTTACCATCATGGCGGAAGGTGAAGGGGAAGCAGGCACGTCTTACATGGCCGGAGCAGAAGCAAGAGAGAGAATAAGGGGGAAGGTGCCACACACTTTTAAACAACCAGATCTCATGAGAACTTGCTATACAGTGCTAAACCATTCATGAAAACTTCATCCCCATGATCCAGTCCACCTCCTATCCGGCTGCTCCTCCAACACTGGGGATTACAATTCAACATGAGATTCGATAAAGACACACATTTAAACAATGTTACCCAGACAGTAGAATATAAGCTCTAGAAAACAATTTTTTGACAAGGGGGTTCAGTTTTGTTTATAGGTATATCTCAAGTGCATAAAACACAGCCAGCTAAATAGTTGGAATTCAATAAATATCTGTTGAATTAGGATCCAGCAGGCAAGGGAGACATAAGACAGATTTAGAAGAGTGGTTTCCGATTCATCTGTGCATTAGGGCCACTACGGTAGCATATTAAAACAGACAACTCTGGGGCCCATCTCCAATAACTTTTGATTCATTAGGTCTAAAGTGGAGCTCAGGAACTGGTCCCAAGTGGTCCAGACTTAGACTCTGCAGTCAGGTATTAGCAACAGTAACCAGTGCTCATAAAAAGAAGGGTTTTGCCCTTTACACTTTTAGAGTCATTCTTTCCAAATAGTAGCAGGAAACACATTTTCCCAATTCTTAAAAATTCAGTGACTTAGCATATTCTTTCAGAGCGCTGTGATTCTATCTTAAGTATTTGGGCAAGTCTCCTTCGGTAATTTTCAACTCTTTAAGTGTCTTCTGAATTCCCAACTAGTGGGCTTCACTGTGAGTCTGAGGCTCAGATTGTCTCCTTCCCTTATGTAATTCTAGGGATCCAACTCGCCTTTTCAAGGAACTCCTCCTGGTCTGAGAATTTGTGAGACAGCCAGGTGGGAAGGGCTCCCTGGCAAAACTCCAACTGGCCTATTCACTGGGAGGAGTGCACACTGGGATGTGACAGAGCGGAAGCACCGTCATCTCGGACAAACACCACCACAAACACCACTGCTTCAAGTTCCAGTTCCCTTTCTGGCCTCAAGTATTACAAGGAAATCACTTCTCTTCTAACTATAAGCAGCTAGAAAGAGCCAACAGTAAAACACAAATAAAACGGCTCAGCCACAAAGGGAGGTCGGGGGAAAGTCTCTTGCGTAACTGTCAAGCCACCCTTCGTGTTTCTCTCCTCTTTCTTTAATTCTTGGATTTGGTGCCAAAACCTGGAACGGGTGTGGGGGGCACAGGCTCTTGCAACTCAGGAAGCCATGGGCAACGGCGGCTCACCCTGAGTTAACTCTTGCATCCTGAGGGTCTCTGGCCACCCAACCCGTCTTTTCTCTCCCTTCACTTTTCAAGCCATTTGCGTGAGGAGGACAATGAACCTGAAGGGAACTGTGAGGCTCAGGCTGGGGCTTCTCCCAGGTGGGCTCTCAAAACCCTCAGGTTGGGCTGGGCACGGTAGCTCACGTCTATAATCCCAGCACTTTGAGAGGCCGAGGTGGGCAGATCACGAGGTCAAGAGATCAAGACCATCCTGACCAACATGGTGAAATCTCATCTCTACTAAAAATACAAAAAATTGGCCGGGCGTGGTGGCAGGCGCCTGTAGTCCCAGCTACTCGGGAGGCTGAGGCAGGAGAATGGCGTGAACCCAGGAGGTGGAGCTTGGAGTGAGCTGAGATCCTGCTGCTGCACTCCAGCCTGGGCGACAGAGTGAGACTCCATCTCAAAAACAAACAAACAAACAAGCAAAGCAAACAAACCCTCAGGTCTTAGGAATCCACCCCGACCACTGGCAAGGGGTATTTCCCTCCCTAACCCTTGCTGCCTCTTCCTCCCTCTTCCTCTCTCTTCTTTCTTTAGTCCTTACAGGATGGAGCCACAGAAGTTCATGCTGTTTGCAGCAGGGAGGAGCCTGGCCCCTCCTCTTCCTATGTGGAGCCTGGGACTCAAACTGCGAGGCAGGAAGCGCACAGGTAGCACTTTCTCTCGCTTCACTAAGTCTCTGTTTGCCCTTTTTTTCCTTTTTGCCCAATAAATCCCATTTTTCTCACTCTTCAAATCATCTACAAGCCTACATTTTCATGGCCATGTGACAAGGACCCCATCTTTAGTTGACTTTAGGAGAAGTCCCCCAACACTTGGGTCCTTTTGTTTGATGTTGGCTTTTACATAAAGGTGGGCGCCAGGTGCAATGAGGCAGAAAGAGCTGCCTGCGTGGTGACTTCAGGAGACTGAGGCTCCTTTTACTCACTATAGTAATCCTGGGCAAGTCAGAAAGCCACTCCCAGCCTCAGTTTCTTTAGCTCTAAAGTAGAAAACTGTCCCAGAGGGTTTAAGTGAGGAGGGAATATAGCTGAAGATGGACAAGTGTTTTGCAGCCTTAAGTCTCAGTATAGTAAGATAACTGGGAATGTCCAGCTTGCTATTCCAGGCCATGGCTCCCCTTGTACCTACCAGGTCTTTCCCCAGCCACTCCTGGGAAGTTATAAGAAAAGTCAGTGGTGCGATAGTCTCCCTACAACCTTATCATGCCTCCCCATTTCTTCCCACTTCCTTTTTTTTTTTTTTTTTTTTTCTCCCCAGGTATATATCACTGATTCTGAAAAGAAGAAAATTAAGGGGTGTCAAAAAGAGAAGGAGAGGCAGGATGCTCTGGAGAATGAAATGAGTATTTATTAGGCATCTACCATGTTTTAGACAATGCCGGGTACTTTAGATACATGATCACACCAGAATTCCCAATAGCCCTGCAAACGGGTATTATTACTCCAATTCAACACATGAAAAAACTGAAGCTCATAGGGGTTAGATATTTTGTCCATGGTCACACAGGTAGTTTATGCCAGAGATGAGCTTTAAATTCTGGGAGCTTAACATTAAAGCCAGTGCTGGTCTACCGTGCAACCCTACGGTCAGCAATCACTGCAGACACGATCCAACCAGTCTGAACCTCTTTCCCACATTTTCCCCTTCTCTCTCTCTCTCTCTCTCTCTCTCTCCCCCTCCCCCTCTGTCTCTCCCTCTCTCCCTCCCTTTCTCCCTCCCTTTCTCCCTCCCTTTCTCCCTCTCCCTCTCTCCCTCCCTCTCTCTCTCCCTCTCCCTCCCTCTCTTCCTCTCCCACCCTCTCTTCCCCTGACTCGTCCATCTCCCTCTCTGTCCCCCTCACTCCTTTCCTCTCCTTTTCTCCCTTCCCTGCCACTGCCCCTCTCTCTCTGCCTCTTACATTTGGAATAAGGGTAGTTTTTGTTTTTTTAAAACATCATTGAATGGGGAGTGCAGGAAATACTGAGCACAGGCTTGTGCTGATTGGAAGGTATTTGAAAAAAAAATTCTGGTGCCCAAAGAAGCTGCTCACCTCGTATTTCCCGAAGAGTTGTAATTCTATGGAATATGAGTTCTCTTACCCACACTACCAATTTATTTCATTATCTGTAATAAGCAGTAATGACATTTCTTAATTGTACTCCATAAAAAATCTCAATTATCACTTTAAAATTGTATCATATTAGATGAGTGAAGAGACATCTCCTACAACCTAAAAGAGATTTCACTCTTCCAATGAATCTTTTACTGTCTTTTTCAGAGATGCCATACATTTTGTAAATCATTTTGCTGGTTTCAGTAGAAAGTTCAGACTAAATGGAATAAACTGCATTTTGTGGGGCAGATGTAAAAGACAGAAGAGACCTGCCCGAAGAAACATTCCGTGGTACCAGAGGAAATCAAGCACCAAGAGGCCTTTTTTTACCCCCTACTCAAAGATGAAAACTAGACCAGTGTCCTTTTTTGAGGTAAAATGACAGGCAGGTCCATTAAACTGCTATGAAATTGTTCCCCCTCCTGCAAATTCACCCACCAGACCGGTCCCTGCATCTTACTCATCCTCACGTCTCCATTGTCTGATATAAGCCCTGGCACAAATTGGTACTTCCTGCTTGTTAGTGAAACTCAATATATCACACAATTAAGTACCTTTCCATTTTAAGGTTGAATAATAAACCTACCCTGTCTCCTTCTGTTCTCTGCTCTAGTTCCTAGTTTCCTGTGGTGATCACCCTTTAGTGTCTTAACAGGATTCAAAGCACTGTTCACATCCCAGTAAATTAGTTCCCTATGGTTGCTATAACAAATTACTGCAGACTTAGTGGCTTAAACCAACAGGGGTTTATTATTTTACAGTTCTAGAGGTCAGAAATCCAAAGTGGCTTTCACTGGTCTAAAATCAAGGTGTCAGCTGGGCCGTGTTCCTTCTGGAGGCTCTAGGGAAGAATCCTTTTTTTTTTTTTTAATTCTGCCTGCATTCCTTGGCTCAAGGCCCCTTCCTTCCATCTTCAAAGCCAGCAGCATCACTCAATCTTTTTCCAACCCCAGCCTCATGCCTCCCTCTTTCCATGACCTTTGAAATTACATTGGACCTACCCAGATAATCCGGTATAACCTCCCCAGCTCAAGACTCCTTAACTTAATCACACCTGTAAAATCCTTTTGGTCATGTAAAGTAATATATTGACAGGTCCAAGGGATTAGAACAGGGTCATCTTGGGGGCGTGGGGGGCATTATTCTGTCTTCCACAACCGCAAAACCAGTTTTTCAGGCCAAAAACCGAGGGGTTTTACCTGATTCTCTTCTTCCCCTCAATCTTTACATCCGATCTGCCAATAAATCTGGTAGGCTCAACATCCAGAATATCTCCTGAATCTAATGACTTTTCACCTCCTCTTTTGGCCAGTCTTATCCAGGCGACCATCAATTTTTGCTTTAATGACTTCTGTAGCTCCCTAAATTATTCTTCTTACTTCTATTCTTACTGTTCCCTCTCCCAGAACAGTCTATTCCACATAAATAATCATAGAAAAGCAATCTGAAGAAAAAGAACACAGGCCACGTCATGCCATTGCCCAAAGCACTCCAATGGGTTTCTTCCCATCATGGCTAGAAAATTTCCAGATTCCTGATTGTGCCTCCCTCTCCCAGATTATGCACCATCTGCTTATTTCTCTGACCTAGAGTATGTGCCATCTGCCTACTTCTCTGACCTCATTTACTGTTGCCTCCTTCACTCCCTTGCTCCAGTCATACTTGCCTTATTGTAGTTTTTTAAATGTACCCAGCCCACTGTCACCTCAGGGCCTTTGCACTTGGTAGTCCCCCTCCCTCCAGCCTGCTTAAGACCTCTTCTCCTTTGCTTCAGCCTCCTCTCCTCAAATCACCTCTTCAGGCTTTCCCTGACTCCCATATCCAAAATACCTGCCTTCCCCATCCCTTTTACTCCATTCCTTTAGCTTATTTTTCTTCCCGGAATTTTTCCATTGTTGAAATTATTTGGCCATTTTTCTTGTTTGTTATTTTATCCTCATACAGTTTTAAATTCTAGGAGAGCCGTGTCTGCCAAATTCTCTGCATACTGACTAGTAAATGGTTCATGTAGGTGTTTAATGAATATTCAAATGAATGAATGCATTTTTGATTTAATCAATCCTCACAACAGCTGTGTAAGGTAAATAGAGTTTTTGGAGTCAGGAAGATACGGGTTTGAGTCTGGCTTTGTCACTTAGTAGCTAAAGGAACCTTGGACAAATTACTTTACCATGCTGAACTATTGTTTTCTTAGACGACAATGGGAACTAAAATCGGGGTTTACTATAAGTCTAAATGAGAGAGAGTGATGAAACTTCAAGGAGTGATAATTGTAGTATTCCATCACATTAATTTCTTCTGACACTGCAATCACTAAGAACTTAGGGTCTTGAGGTGGAAGGATTTGTACTTATCCATATATGGTTCTCCTTTTCCTAAACACTCAGGAAGACTTCACTTCCCAGCCTCCCTGGAGTCAGGTGGGGCCATGTGATCAGTGCTAGCCAATGAAATGTGTGGAGGAGAATAGTTGCCAGCCAATGAAATGTGTGGGGGATAATTGTCCCCAAGTCCTTGGAATCAGACCAACGTCTCTCTGTTTCTGTAGAGTTCTAACATGCTTGAATCCTACCATTCATTTTCCTGTGAGCTATCTCAGCACTCCTAGTAAAGAAAGACCTCATTTGTTTTTTCCCTTTGGATTTCTGTGAATCCACGAGGCAGGCAAGAATGCAGGTTTGTGGGCAAAACGGAGAGGAAGAGAAGTTTCGAGGTACTGTGGCCAGCACAAATAAGTAGATCTCAGGGATTGCTGAATTGGTAGGAGGTGGCATTCCTTTCAGCAGACACTCTGTTTCTACTTCAGGTACCAAATCATTAAGGACTGCCCTGCTTTTCTCTCAAGTGTAAGATACTGCATTGCTACGATTTGATAATCTGATGGCAGGGATATAGCATGGGACACTAAAACCTTGTGAAATTGTATTAAGTGAGATACAAAGGAAAGAGTTGCCATAGTCAAATAAGTAGGAAAATGCTGTATACTCTGTCAACAAGAAGTCCTGCAGGAAAGAAACCTGTCTCACTTAGTTTAATCTGGCATTTAAAAAATTTACTGTATTTCGGCCGGGCACGGTGGCTCACGCCTGTAATCCCAGCATTTTGGGAGGCTGAGGCAGGTGGATCACAAGGTCAGGAGATCGAGACCATCCTGGCTAACATGGTAAAACCCCGTCTCTACTAAAAAATACAAAAAAAATTAGCCAAGTGTGGTGACAGGCACCTGTAGTCCCAGCTACTTGGGAGGCTGAGGCAGGAGAATGGCCTGAACCCAGGAGGTGGAGCTTGCAATGAGTCAAGATCGCGCCACTGCACTCCAGCCTGGGCAACAGAGTGAGACTCCATCTCAAAAAAAAAAAAAAAAACTGTATTTCAAGCTTATATAATGCATTTCCTTCCTTGCAACGAGAGAATAAGAATCCAAACATTCCCATGCACCAAATGCTCAGGCGTGGATGGATGAATGAAAACCCGGCAAAATAATACCTGTGTACTCCCTTAGTGGTAAAACAGGCAATCCCAAAACATAGCAGTAAAGGTACAATGTTTTCACATTACATGAAAGTTTTCCTATAAAAAATAGCAAGTCACAGTTCACATAGCTGGTTAGGTGATTTTCCCCTGACCCTTCGAACTTAAATATAATTACTACTAACCCTACTAACTCTAGCATGTGCTAGCATTTAGTAAGACCAATATATTTTTTCCAGCTATGTGATTTTCATATTGCCCCCTGCCTAGGGGCTTGTAATATCACTACATATGCAGACTTAATTATTTCCTACTAGGATTCTACTGTACAACAATCCACATTTACATAATTTTCCACTATAAAATCACTTTTTAAAAAGTACGATGAAAAGTAATTCTTGCATAGAATTTCTTTATAACATTGGGTGATGTCTCATATAACTGGTGAGTTTTACATATCAGGAAATAGTATTTCACCCTAGAACCCTTTCTTCCCCCTTCCCTGGGCTATTTTTAACACCTCGCAGGCCTTACTCCTCCATGAAACACATTTTGGAATATATGACGTAAAAGTTATTTCTATGTAGGCTGCTTTTGTTTCCCAGAGGTAAAATTTGTGATCTTGGCTGAGTTATTTCTTCGTGGGTCTCAGTTTCCTTATTTAAAAGGAGCTACTAAGACAGTTAAAGCCTAGAACCTTTCATTCCCAACATTCTATCATTTGGAGGGTGCTGATGTCATTTTGTATAAAGCTAGGCTGCCTAATGCCCACCCACCTCATTCAATGAAAGTTTATTAAAACTTCTGAGAGTCATAATTCTGATCCAGGAGGCAATCTAATAAGAGCATTAAGACATTGGCTCTGGAGTAAAATAACCTGGGTGTGAATTGCAGGTCCACCACTGACTGACTGGATGTGTACTCTTGAACAAATGATTACTTTTAGCTAAATCTATAAAATGAGGAGAGTACCATTATCCACCTCTAGAGTTTTGAAGTTTAAATGAGATTGAATTTAAGATTCTTAGTACAGTTCCTGGAACATCCTAGCTACTCAATGAATTATGTTGAATGTTGTGTCTTAGGTTGAATTAGTGTAAAGCCAGAAAGAATGCAGTGTCAGGAGAACAGCTGCTTTTCTCCACCTGCTCTTTCCAGAATGACAAACACACTGGGTGGGAGAGAGAACAGCCTTCTCTGCATGCCCCGTTGAACAACTCTGCATGCTGGAGCAGGCCAAGAGGAGATGTCCATCTCCTGGGAACAAGACTGAAGGTTTTTTTAATAGTGGGGGCTTTCAACACCCTGAGATTAGATTTATCCAAGCACCACATGATGACCCATGCCTTGCGGAGGGCTTTATTGAGTGCTACAGAACTTACCTTGAGATATAAGCGAGGCATGGGCCCTGGAACCTGTCAAGAACGTTGGGTCAAGATTGAGAGTCTCTTCGAGTTTGATTCAGTGAGGGGTTATCTACATGACACCTCCTTCCGAACCAGTCTCACCTGTCACTGCAGAGAGCTATTTAAAGGACAGGGCCAGACTAAACTCCTGTGGGCCCTCCTCCCCGAGGTGAGAGATAGGATCAATGGATGGGGTAGGTGGAATTGACCATTGTTGGGAAACAGCTGAGCCATGTCCCCCAAAGAACACCAGTAGTGATAACCATGGGAGAAACCTAGTGGCTTTCACTGAGGCCATGCATGACCAGGAAAGACAGACAGTACAGGCTGGGGGTGGAATTCAGTGGTTCATCTCAAGAACAATAAGGAATATATGTTGGGGGTGGGTGCTGGTGGTTCATTCCAACAAAGACATGGAATATGGGCTGGAAAGAGGGGTGTGGGTGGTCGTTATCAAGAAGGATAAGAAGTTTGGGCTGGAAGGTAGGTCTTTCTAAAAGGGATAAGGAGTATGGGCTATGGGTATTGGTTGGAGGTTCATTTGGAAATAAGATGTCTTTTCTGGGAAGGCATGCAGGAAGAAAAATATATCATGTTGAAGAGGGCAGTGGCTTGGAGAACTCTCTGTGTTGCCCAAGCTAGTCTCAAACTCCTGCACTCAAGTGATCCTCCTGCTGAGGCCTCCCAGAGTGCTGGGATTACACACCCAGCCAGAGTGCAGTTTTCGAGTTATTGTGGTAACTTCAAACACCAGTTCTTCCACTTATTATCTGGGTCTCCTCAGACAGTTTGCTTAACCTGTAAATGTTTCATTGAATTTAAAATGGGGATAATTCCAACACCTACCTCATGTCACCTTGTGAGTATTGAAGCATGTAGTGAGGGGGAGAGTGGCCTTTACTTCTTGCTCTGAGGGCTCTCTATCTCACCAAAGCATTCCCATCTGACTGCCTATCCGTCACCCTCTCCATCCTGAAAATGTTAGTGTATTGAGATATGTTGACTATTTGGAAAAATGGGGGTCTTTTCTTCCACTTGAAATTACGTTTATATTTTAAATGTTCTCTGAAATATATCCATGATTTGCTGGAGCTAAGAATTGCTGCTAAGGCTTATTTATGACATATTAAACACTGAAGGAAATTCAGCTTGTCTTGAAACTCCTTAGGGCCTAATACAAATACACGTACTTAAAAACACATGCACAGAGAGCTCATATAACTCCTCTTTCTACCAGTGTTGAGGAAATGTTGCCAATCTTTCTCTCACTAATGATCCCTGCCTGGAAGAGAGTATCCCATTGTTCAGGCAGCACTAAGTCTAGAGACTCATTACTGAAGGAGAGGGGAAATTTCTGTAGACAAAGAATGATGTCACATTCCATCAATCTAGAGAATGCAAAGCTCGAATAGAGAGCATTCAAAGTATATCAGTATCATGCAGCATAAAAGTAACAGAGCGGCTGGGCGCGGTGGCTCATGCCTGTAATCCCAGCACTTTGGGAGGCCAAGGGGGCGGATCACAAGGTCAAGAGATCAAGACCATCCTGGCCAACATGGTGAAACCCTGTCTCTAATAAAAATACAAAAATTAACCGGGCATGGTGGTGGTGCACACCTGTAGTCCCAGCTGCTTGGGAGGCTGAGGCAGGATCGCTAGAACTCAAAAGGCGGAGGTTGCAGTGAGCTGAGATTGCGCCAGTACACTCCAGCCTGGTGACAGAGTGAGACTCTGTCTCAAAAAAACCAAAAAAACAAAAAAACAAACAAACAAAAACAGAGCATACTGGCACAGTGGCCTAGAAGACTTCAATACCCATTAAAAAAAAAAAATTCTTACTTTCCTGACACCCCCATCAGTTTAAGACATTTTGTGTAATCGTTTTTATTACTGATTTTGGTGAGTAATATGAAACACATCATTTAGGAGGGGCTTGCTTTCACATCTTATTTCCTTGATTATAGAAATTTCTTTAAATATCACTATGGTCAGGGGAGGGGTACAAATGCCTTATTTAAGAGGAAATGTTGGATGTCACATCACATCCAAGATACAGGTTTCTGAGATGACAGTTATGGAACATTCAGCTATGACTTGTCTCTCACATGATAGTGTTATGAAAAATCTCATTACTTGATCTTTTAAAAGATGGGCGACCACCTCCCTCCATCCCTGAATTGTCCCCCAGCCATGATGGAATAATCATGAGAGATAATAGCAGTCACAATAGCAGGATTAGCAAACAGCTAATGAGTTTTTACAAGTGTGCTAAGCGATTATGTAATTTTTCTCATTTAGCGTTCTCCACACACACATTTGCTAGAGGGAAGCCTAGTGACCAGAGAAATGTCAGCTTCCTTGGGACTTCTCAGGTCACAAATGAACCAAAGCCAGGTCTTGCTATCCTCACAGCTTTACAAAAGGAGGCCAGCTCTGGGGTCTTTGGTTGAACTAAACAATATTAAAATGACTTTGTCAATAAGGCCTCCTGTGAAAATGGCCCACTTGAGCCTAGTAGACACTGAAGATACTGCATTGTTTTATTATTCTGATATTGTACGGAAGAGGCATCCTATCCTAATGGGAAGGATTGAATTAGAGGTCAAATGACTTTTGATTTCCATGAAGACAGTCAGAACTGTAGATCAGGGATACTAGTGATAAGAATGTTCAAAGGAAATTGAAAAGTTTATTTACTTATTTATATTTTTTTATTTTGAGACAGAGTGTCTGTTGCCCAGGCTGGAGTACGGTGGCGCGCTCTTGGTTCACTGCAACCTCTGCTTCCCGGGTTCAGGCGATTCTCCTGCTTCAGACTCCCGAGTAGCTGGGACTACAGGCGTGTGCCACCACGCCCGGCTAATTTTTCAGTAGAGAATGGGGTGTCACCATGTTAGCCAGGATGGTCTCAAACTTCTGACCTCGTGATCTGCCCACCTCAGCCTCCCAAAGTGCTGGGATTACAGGCATAAGCTACCATGCCCGGCCAAGTTTTTCTTTTTTTTTTGAAGTGCAAATCGGGACAGGCGGCCTGATGTAAATGAGTGGAGGTACCTAGGGTGGCCATAGGATGACTGCAAAAGCTCATGGCTAAAGAGCACGGATTCTGGAGACGGATTGATTGGTTTTGATCCTGTTTGTACTTCTTACTAGTTGTGTGACCTTCATCAAGGTATTTAACCTTGCTGAGCCTCAGTTTCTTCATCTGTAAAGTAGGGTCAATAGTAGTACTCACTATATGCCAAGCCCTCCTAACCGTGTTGACGTGTACTAATTCCTCAGGAAAGAGCTAATGACCATTATGTTGTCTTATATATTCCTAACCAGAGAGGTAGCTTATGTAAATGTGTAATGGTCTTTGACAACCTGGAGGAAGTGATTGGTTGATGTCTAACTTCAGGGGTAGCCATGATAGTGTCCCAAGAAGCCAGAGTCTCTTTCTACGTCACATCTAGGAGGGAGGGTGTCCCCACCAAGGGAGACTGCAAGCGGAATGGGACATGTCTGTATCTCAGGGCTAGAAACAAAGGCTCAGCCAGAGTTCTAGAGGGGGCAGTGATATGCTCAGAAGAATCATTAACGGGTCATGGAGGTTGGTGAGGACTGTGAAGTCAACCTTAGTTTTTATCCTGAAATACTTTTAAGGAAATGTGGCCACACTTCCATGTCCTTAATCAACCACCATATCTTTTACCTCTTACCCTTAATTCTATTTTTATTTTTTTTGAGATGGAGTCTTGCTCTGTCACCCAGGCTGGAGTGCATGATACAGTCTTGGCTCATTGCAACCTCTGCCTCCCGGGTTTAAGCAATTCTCCTGTCTCAGCCTCTTGAGTAGTTGGGATTACAGGCACTTGCCATCATGCCTGACTTTTGTATTTTTAGTAAACGTAGGATTTCACCATATTGGCCAGGCTGGTTTCAAACTCCTGACCTCAAGCGATCTGCTTGCCTTGGCCTCCTAAAGTGCTGGGATTACAGGTGTGCACCACTGTGCCCAGCCCAACACTTTTTGTTTGCTTGTTTTTTGAGATAGAGTCTTGGTCTGTCACCCAGGCTGGAGTGCAGTGGCACAATCTCGCTCACTGCAAGCTCCGCACGCTGAGTTCATGCCATTCTCCTGCCTCAGCCTCCTGAGTAGCTGGGACTACAGGCACCCGCCACCACGCCCGGCTAATTTTTTGTATTTTTAGTAGACATGGGGTTTCACCATGTTAGCCAGGATGGTCTCAACCTGCTGACCTCATGATCCGCCCTCCTTGGCCTCCCAAAGTGCTGGGATTACAGGTGTGAGCCACAGCACTCGGCCCCGACTCCTGTTTTTTAATGACAGATTATCAGCAGTAAAGGATTGAATGTATACGTGCCATTAATCACTCAAGGACTCAGTAAAGCATCTAGGCAGCTTCATGGTCAAGGACTTTCAAAGCCAGAAGCAGGGGGAGGTGGGGGGGAATTAAAGGAAGATGATGCTTCTGGCTTTTTATGTTGTTTGACAGATTTCTCAAAAGGCACTGTTCTGTGACCCAGCAACAACTCTGCAGGATCGCCATCTATTTTATTCTTTCAATTTCCTGTAGTCTCTCTAGATTTTACGTCATCTGCAGAACCAAGGAAAAGCAAAATTGATTTTAGGAAGGGAAACTGTGAAAAATAGTTCTGGGCTAGTCTCATCTCCTGCTGAGTTCATTTTATTAAATGAAGCAGTGAAAACGCTAGAACCTGGAAAGCTGAAATAATCTTTTGTTCTTGTATTGACTCTGGGCAGAGAAAAGCAATATTGATTGAAGTGCTACTGCATATCTGGACATCTTTAATTCCCTGAAACAATCCTTTCCACTATGGGGTATTATTTAGCCTGATTTTGTAAATAGTAGGCTGAAACTCAAGCAACTTGATCAAGGTCAAATAGTGACTATTTGGTAAAGCTGGGATGAAATTCACATTTGTCAGATTCAGATAACCAGAAGGGGCAGATGGTTTGGTCAATTCTGTAACCAGGGCCAGGACTAGGCAAGAGAAAGACCGCGATTGTAAAATTTAAGGAGGTCCTCACTCTCCAGGCTGCATGTGAACCTGAGAGTGAGTGCTGCCTTAAATTGTGTACACTAGGTACCTTGCTTGCCTTACCCTAGTCTGCCCTGGCAGGAACCATTGCTTGGTGGTAGGGAAGGCAAAATCTACTAACTTTGAAGGCCACCTGTGAGCTGAACATTCCATGAGGAGTTTTACGTAATGGACCACCCATCTTCTCAGAATGCTTGTGGGCAAGCATTCTTATCTTTAATGAACACACTATTAGACAGAGATAGTTTTACGTATCTTAATTCTTATGGAAAGGGCAATGTATTTGGAAAGAAATCCTTTAGTAAAATGAAAAGGTACAGAGACTGAGCTGGCTATCTCTCTACCCAGGGCTTAGGTAATTTATTTGCTGATATTCTTAAGGGTCTTAAGAGAAAGGAAGACATTACCCTGCTCGACAGAGGCGGGAAGAATTGAAGGTCTTTGGAGTCTGGATTGAGGGGATATGAAAATAAGGGTAAGTAGGCCAGGCATGGTGGCTCACGCCTGTAATCCCAGCACTTTGGGAGGCCAAGGCAAGCGGATCACTTGCCAGGAGTTCACGACCAGCCCGGTCAACATGGTGAAACCCCGTCTCTACTAAAAATACAAAAAATTAGGTGGGTGTGGTGGCGTGTGCATGCAATCCCAGCTACTTGGGAGGCTGAGGCAGGAGAATTGCTTGAACCTGGGAGGTAGAGGTTGCAGTGAGCTGAGATTGTGTCACTGCACTCCAGCCTGGATGACAGAGCAAGATTCTGTCTCAGGAGGTTAAAAAAAAAAAAAAAAAAAGAGGGAAGGAAAAAAATATAAGGGGAAGCGGGTGGAAGCTTGGAGAAGGCTGGGGGTTCGTGCATTTTGATGTGCTCATTCCTGGCTCTCATACACTAAAGCTTAAAATGCTTGATATGTGTGCCAGGGAGGGGCATCTTAAGGGACCCAGTAAAGGGGCCGAGCTTGATGCTGGGTGGTCCTGGGTGAAAAGGAGACTCTGCCTGCAGTCATGAGGAAAACCTCCAGATCATAAGCCCTAGAAAATAGCAAATATTCAAGGAAAAGTTTCAGACTTTCAAAGACCACAAGATTGACTCGGGGGTATCTGAGTCAATATAGCTTCTTCAGGAGAAAGAGGGATGCCAGCTGACATCTGTATTACGTACAAATGGAGACAAGGAGGTTCAGAGATGTTGAATCAGTTGCTCAGTGTCTCCCAGCTGGTAAGAAACAGTGGGGATGCAACTTCTGGTGTGTCTAGTTTCAGAGCTGCATAAATAGATTTCCTCATCTTTACTAGCGGAAGGGAGGGTGGGAAGGCAGACCCCAAACCATGAGGGAGAAATCCAGGCTTGTGGAGACACAGTCAGCTTGACAAATGGGTCCTGTATACACCAGTGTGTGGGCTGCTAAGCTCATATGAGCTGTCCAGGGATGGTTTTCACAGCAGCCTGATTTTTTTTTCTTTTCCCTCTCACTCCAGTGAAGGCACTTCGTTTTTAAAAACTGTGTGAAACCAGCCTGGGTACAAACTTGGAGAAAGAAGCCGGTTTGGGAGAAGCCTTTGTCCATCTCCCTCATTTTACAGATTGGGAAACTGAGGTCTGCAGGAGAAAGCTATGTGACTAGGCAGGAGGCTGGCTTCTGAAAACTGCCAAAGAAATTCTACAGAAGTCCAACAGAGAGCAGAAAAAACCTGATAGGTGAGGATGCTGGCTTAATTTTGTTAACATCAATCTTTACAGGGACCAGGATTTTAAGACCTGATTCTGGGCCCCTGAGGTTATTTCATTCATTCATTCATTCATTCATTCACTCATTCATTCATTCCAGTCTCGCTCTGTCTCCCAGGCTGGGGTGCAGTGACATGATCTTGGCTCATGGCAACCTCTGCCTCCAGGGTTCAAGCTATTCTTCTGCCTCCGCCTCCTAAATAGCTGGGACTACAGGCATGTGGCACCATGCCCAGTTAATTTTTTGTATTTTCAGTAGATACGGGGTTTCACCATGTTAGCCAGGATGGTCTCGATCCCCTGACCTCGTGATCCACCCGTCTTGGCCCCCCAACATGCTGCAATTACAGGCGTGAGCCACTGTGCCTGGCCAAGGTTATTGCTTTTAACGAATGTTCAGAATTGTCCTTCAGAACAGAGGTTTAGGGGGTCACACAGGTTTGCAGCGTCTGCTGCTGAAGGAGGAATTCAGAGTTGGGAGAACTCTCCAAAGCCCACCACTGTGGCAAGGAACTGCTGGCTTTTAACAGGCTGCAAGGTACAATGGTGGCTCTCAAGATTTAGTGCTTATAGAAGTCAACCAAGATGGAACAAACAGGTCTAGGTTGATGTCCCGGAATCTGCATTATAAAGCTCCCCAAAAATTTCAACTCAGATGGTTCACAGTGCACACTTTGAGGGCCACTGGCACAGTGAGAGTGGCATAGGATGGGAAGTCAGGCAAACTTTGGTTTAAATCCTCGCTCCGTGGGGAAGGAGTTTCAGCTCTCTGTTCCTCAGCATTTTTATCCATCAAATGAGAGTTTCTAAAAGTGCCTAAAACAGTGCCAGGCACATAGTAAGTAAGAGTGGCATTCACTTTAATACCGTTCTCTCCCTTGGCCCTATTTTTGAGGCTGCTTCCCTACTTCTCCACTGCATAAGTCCTGTCCTTGCTGGCATATGTCACAGCACCTCTCTTCATCACATGTCCAGCTGTGACAAGCCGCTAGCAGCTGCCTGTCTTTTCATCATTAAGAATTAATCTCCTTGCATTCTGAGGCTAAGACAGGAAAAGAATGTTCCTTTGCAGCCATTAAGAAGCAGCACATTTCTAACAATGGCTTAGGCTCCCTTGTCTGTTCAATTGAAACGTGTCTAACTCTGCTGCCTTGATGGAACTGGCCTTGGTAATTACTATAATTATGTGGCTCTGAGAAGCTCAGCTTGAACAGAGTACCTTTTAATTCCAAGACCTAAAAAGAATCATATGAATGTTATACATGCATGTGTACACACAGACAGACACTGATACAGACACATACAGACACCGCCCCGCGACCCCCGCCTGCCATCCCAAACTCACACAGGGAGAGATTCTTCATTTATGAAATAAAGTATTCCACATGCTTAAATTTGCCAGATAGTAACAACTTGTCTCAGTAGGTGCTAACGTGAAAAAAAGGTTTTTCTAAAGTATGTGTGGCTAGGATGCAGTGGCTCATGCCTGTAATTCCAACAATTTGGGAGGCGGAGGCAGGAGAATTGCTTGAGCCCAGGGCTTCAAGACCAGCCTGGGCAACATAGTGAGACACTGTCACCACAAAAATTATAAAAATTACCCAGGTGTGGGGGTATGCACCTGTAGTCCCAGCTACTCGGGAGGCTAAGGTGGGAGGATTGCTTGAGCCTGGGAGGTAGAGGTTGCAGTGAGCTGTGATTGTGCCACTGCACTCCAGCCTGGCCAACAGAGCGAGATCCTGTCTCAGAAAGAAAAAAAGTGTACACGTTTCCTTAATTGTTACTTATTCAAGTAGCATTTGAGGTGACATAGAAAGTACAAGTGCCTGAAAGTCACAAATAAAGTGACCAAATTAGGACAAAGGGAAAATATTAATAGAGACATAAAATTAAGCCACAGGTAAGAGGAACAGATAAAATAGATACGAAAGGCCCTGCATAGGTTTACAGGAGAGTGCATATCTGGCTTCCACAGCCGATGCAAAAAGAGAAATGTAACTAATTAAAGGATTTGTGGTCCCCAGAAGATGACAGCAAACACATTTCCCAAGAGAAACAGTTTTCTCTCCCACAGGATGTATTTCTTCCATGGGTTCTCATAAAGGAGAATCACTTCCGTGGGATAAAGTGATCAAGCACCCGTATGAGATACACAATAGAGATTCTTCTTATTGCAACATGTCTCAATGCAAAGATAGGGAAATGTCAACATATTGTTCAGTAAAAGCAATTTCATGAGGAGTCAGAGGAATAGTCCTGATTTACAGTGTTCTTGGGCTATGACTTATTCCAACTGGAAAGAAAGATTGGCTTGCTTCCTTGCCAAGCCCCATGATGTTATTCCTATCAGTAATGGCCCTTCTTACCATTAACATAAGATTTGGCATCAGAGTCCTTGTGCAAACAGATTTCCAGGTAGTCCCTGTCAACCCACCGAAACTGGCAAATGAGATAAAGCTGATTTGCCACTGCTGATCTAATGAAATGGATATTTGTGTTAACTTCGGATGAATCCTCTGTATGTATGTATGTGTGTGTATATATGCACATACACACAGTCGTATGTCATCTAATGATGAGGATACATTCTGAGAAATGCATGGTTAGGGGGTTTTGTTATTGTGTGAACATCACAGAGTGTACTTACACAAACCTAGATGGTATAGCCTACCATTCCCCTAGGCTGTATGGTATAGCTTATTGCTTCCAGGTTACAAATCTGTACAGCATGTTACTGGACTGAGTACTCTAAGCAATTGTAACCCAGTGGTAAGCGTGTATCTAAACACGTCAACATACAAAAGGCACAGTAAAAATATGGTATTGTAACTTTATGGGACACCCGTCTCAAACAAACATCTGTTGTTGACCGAAATGTCATTATACAAAGCATGACTATATACACACACATATATTATATATATTCATATATATACATACATAGACACATGCACATACATATATATTTAGATATTCAGTCTTCTGAGTATAATTCAGAGGGTGTTTTCAAGTGCTGATGAGGTGTATGGAATTGTTTTGTTCCTCCTAAAAACGGCAGCTGTGTTTTGGTGAGTCCTTGAGAGGTCATTTTAGAGGTCTAATCTGCTTCCTTCTCCTGCATTGCTGGGCTACAGGCTATCACTTCTGGCAGTTTTAAATGGACCTGCCTCTATCAGTTTCCTCCACCTTTTGAACATTCATAACTCACACCAGATCAGATTAGACACAGCCAAGATTTGCAGTGGCCAGACTTGCATGAAAAGCAAAAGTTCCCAAGGACTGACTAGGTCCTGCTTGAATGGGCGTATGCTTGGCAGCTCTGTGCAGTCCTTACAGAGATCACTTTGCTTTTCCTTCTGCAATTTTTTTTTTTTTTGAGTCTTACTTTGTAGCCCAGGCTGGAGTGCAGTGGCACCATCTTGGCTCACTGCAATCTCCGCCTCCCACGTTCAAGCAATTCTCGTACCTCAGTCTCCCAAGAGGCTGGGATTACAGACACCCGCCACCATACCCGGTTATTTATTTATTTAGTAGAGATGGGGTTTCGTCATATTAGCCAGGCTGGTCTCAAACTCCTGACCTCAAGTGGTCCGCCCGCCTCGGCCTCCTAAAAGTGCTGGGATTGCAGGTGTGAGCTACCACACTCGGCCAAGGTTTGTTTTTTAGATAAATGAGATATACTGAACCTTTCTTAATAGTGACAGGTATCTCTTCCTCTCTGAATTCTCACTTTCTGAATTCTTGCTCTGCAAACTCAGGAGCTAAGGGCATTTAGAAAGCAAGGGATATTTTGTAATCTTTGTCTTTCTCTATCACAGTCATCTCTCCTCTATCTCACACATTGACTCACTTGTGCTTATCTGCATGAGGGCCACCAACTGAAAAAATGGGATCTGAGAAGGCAGTTCAAACTGGCTCAGGAACGCTTGCAAATTCCCACATCCTATTCATCCTACCCTAGCTCTCTTAAGCAGAGAAGGGGGTGGTGTTTTTCAGTTCCATGTATCTCTACCTCTAATTAATTTTAAATAGGCTGCCTGGCAACACTGTTGCTGAACACTTCACATTCCAGCTACCGCTTCTATTTCTGTTAACTGGAGAATGTTTTGTTTCAACTAATCAGTCCAGCATCCTTTCCAATCAAAACAGCGTCCTGGTCTAGGCACAACACCTGTCACTGGAAGGCCTGGTCTGGTTTGCAAATCAGGAAGCACAAGGAGCTCTCTGTTTTCCCCTGGACACTTAAATTGCAGAGAAAGCTCCTGAAACTCACACACACGTATGCACACACATGTATGCACACACACACACCCCCTCAAAACTCCAGAAGGACTTTCAGCCTTTCATTAGTGGCTAGTTGGATTCAATGCCCTTCCTCTCCCCGATTGGCACAGCTTCTACTGCAGAATATCTCAGCACTGTTTATATAGCCAGGACTCTTTTGAATAAACAAGAAGCTAGATAGGAAGGAATGATGGATGGTGCCTGCTTCCCGAGCAACTTAATTTTAACTAATAGTCATGGTAAGCTCAGGAGAGAGAGAACTTATTCCACTGAACAAACATTTACTGGGAGCCTATCTTGGGCAGGGTATTCTGCTATGCATTCTGAACCCTGAGATGTTATAATAAGGGAAGGCTCCTTCCTCCGGGGAGCTCAGAGTTGGAAGGAGGAGAAAAATGGGCAAAGTAAGAATTAGGAATGATCAGCTTGGGAGGGCTGATGCATTCATTGCCTTCCCATATTAAAGCTACAGTTTCCAGGATTGAGCTGGATAGTGAGAAGCAATTGGAAGATGCTATTTTTCCATCCTCCTGACAGCACGGATCAGCCAAATGCATCATGGGTCACACACTCCCAGCAGACACGGGGACCTGACATTCTAGTGTTGATCACAGCGACATGAGGAGAGCAAGGGTTGAGGAAGGGGGGCAAGGAGGCAGAGAGACAGGTGGCCAGCGAAGGAGTCTAACAGCAGGACGATGGTGGCTGGAATTAGAGCAGGCCCTGTGGAATGAAGAGAAAGGACTAGATTCAAGAGACATTTGGAAGGAAGAAGGAAAGATAGTATGTGTTTGAATATGTGCCTGGTGAGAAGAACTTCCTACCTTGGTTTCCTGCATGGATGGTAGCACCATTAATTGGGATGTAACAAGAAAAATGTTTCTAAATCTTTGAATCACTACTTAGCTTATTGGGCTCACTGTATCACCTTTTCCTGGCCTCAGAGACACCACAGAATAAACAGCTTGCTGGGCCAGTTGGTAAGTGTCAGTGAGAGAAGCTTCCAGTTTCTTGAGCCAATTAGCAAGTTCCTTAATGCCTTTAATTTGCATCCCTACACCTCCCCATTCACACATTTATTGGATATGAAATTCTTCAAACTGTTTCTTTTTGATAGAAAAGATTCAGCCTGTATCTCTGCTCTTTCTTTCCCTATTTCCCTGCCTAGTTGGGTGACAAATAATTGATGGTTTCCTAGGGTGAAGAGAAGGGGCAGCCCAGACCTAAAGAGTCTTGTATATACAGAACTTCAGTGTCTGGCTTCGACTGATTTCCATCTCTGAGGCTCCCCTAAGTACAAAGACTAGGGAGGTCTGGGGATTCCGAGTCCTTCCAAATCATGTATCTCCCCCTCAAAGGCAGAAGAAATCACACACTCTCCTTATTACTCTTTAGTGTACTTTGGTAATAATCTCTCCTGTATTCTCTGGAATTTACTGGAACCAGAAAGGCAAGGCAGCAGAGTGGAGGGACCTTAGATTATTCAGATAGAATCTAAGTCTCTACTCCATCCTTTTCCAGTTCTTTCAAGCCTCTGTTTTCTTCTCTGCAGCCCTGTAAACTGGCTGTTAATGGAAGCTACAAACAAATCAAAGCATAAAGAAACTATGGTTTATTCTCCGAGCTGAATGAAAAAGTGCTTTCTTAATTGCAATGATTTGAAGTTGAACAGGGATCATTGAGACTGAATTAGGATGAATTTAATTATCTCTGTTACATTGGCACTGAAACCTCAGTTCCTTTAGCAATCTTTATTTTTCAATATTAAAGGTAATGTGGTTAAGGGCAGTACTTTAATAAAAGGTAATATCCGTGAAATTATGGAGCACAGATATGCCTTTCCACATAATGGCTACATCTTAGCGCTCAGGATGGCTTCCCCCTTCCTTTTTCATTGCTTCCAATTTTTCTCTCCTTCTGGTCTCACCTCCTGTCTCTCATCTTACTGCTAACTGGGAAAATGAGCTTAGATTTCTTCTGACCTTTCCTTTTCTTCCCTCTTATCATCTCTCTAAATTGGTCTTCAATTAATGAAGTGAGGCTTACATGGTGACTCTGAGAATCTACCTTATATTTCAGAGGCTCCATTAGGCCAAGGGACAAATTACTCAGCAATATCTTTTATCTAAATCTTTCAAGTGCTGGTGGATGAATAATAAACTTTGATCACTGAAGTAATACACAAAGATGATTTTTTAAAAATCAAAACAATGTCTATTAGAACTCCCAACTGGTATGGCTGTTGCTGTGAAAATGACTAATATCACCATGAGTGCAATCGCTACTAATCAGAGGGCACTCTTTGCCAACAACAAAGTGGAAGAATGCCAGGGGTTGCTTTGAAGATGTGTCTGACTTATATATATATATATATATACAAAAAGGAGCAAAGCTCGGTGTAGTATAAGAAGGCTCCCTGTAAGAGTAGATTGAAAAAGCAACAGTAAAAGACGATTCCAACATCGATTCTTTTGAAAACCTCATTCTTTCTTTGACATTCTATAGGTGATAAAAATAACAAAATAACAATTTCCAAAACACTCTTACGTATATTTTTAACGCTCAGAACAACTTAATGGGAGCAAAGCACAGTGTTGCAGACCCGTAGTCCCAGCTACTAGGGAGAATTGCTTGAGCCCAAGAGTTTGAGACCAGCCTGGTCAACATACCAAGACTCCATCTCTAAAACAAGAAATAAACAATAATAATAATAATTTAAAAAACCCAGTGGAGAGAGAGTAGTAATATTCCTGTTTTACAAAAGCGGCGAAGACAAGGGATTCACAACGCTACAGCTACTTAGTGGCTCAGGTAGGGCTTGAACTCTGCTCTTCTGAACCTGAGCCCCTTGCACCATACCATGTCATAAGGATGCTATCGCAGGGAGAGTTCTAGAGGAGGCAGCATTTCCAAGGATTCTTCTTTGCTCAAGAACACACAGTGAGTCCCCACTGTTGAGTGCACAAAACCCAAACGGACTTCCAGGAATTACAGCAGAGGTTGTCATTTCCCTGCCCTCGGCCCCCTTTCGTACAGACCCTACTGTGCTGCTACCCCCATTTCTTCATCTGAAGGCTTTCTCTTGCTGATGCTGCCTGCACAGCAGGCCAGAAGTGCCAGGGAATTAATGTTCCCCATTCCCAGAACAGCTCTCAATGAATGACTATTGGGAGTTAATGCTTAAGTATGCTAGCTCCTCATCCGAGCTGGGGGTTGTGCACCACTTCTCATAGCGCCCCAGTAGGATTAACCTCCACTTACCCACAGGAGTAGCTGACTTGACAATGCACCTCGCAGAAGTTGCCTTCCCTTCCTTCTCTAACTTTCCCACCGCTTCCACCAGTGTGTTCTGGGGGCCCAAATACACATCATGCACGTCATTCTCTGTCTCAGGGTCAGCTGCTGCTTTGTGAGACCCTCTATCTGGCTCCATCTTCTAGCCAGCCTCACTTGCCATTAGTTCTCCATTGGTTCATTCATTCCCATAGGCTTGGTCTTGCGACTGATGGAACACCAACAACAGGGTCTCCTGCCTCTAGGCCTTTCCATTTGCAGTTTTTACTCATGCACTTGCTTCAAGGTTTTGCTCAAATCCCACTCCTCTGGGGAAGCCTTCTTGGTGACTCACACATAGGTAGACCAACTCACAGACCTTTTGCGACATTTCCCTACACTAAACAATGTTATATACTGCCTTGTCCTCTAATGCTTATTGTGTCCATACCATTTGTTTTCCCCCAAATGGACTTTAAACATCTGTGTATCAAGATCATGCTCACAGCCAGTGGTGTGCTGATAAGTGTTTTAATAACTGACTCTCCAAAAAAATCCATATATGCACATACATACATTTATGATAATTTTTTACTGACATAGAGGATGTGTAGTACACAATTTACAAACAGTAATAAAATATACAATACTCTTTACTGTAAAGTCTATATAGTCTATTTGTTTCCAGAGAATGCTTTTGTTGAGTTTTGCCAATCTATGGTTACAATTCAATCACAATTTGACAAATTGAGTTGCATTCCAATCCAACAACTTTTTTTTTTTTTTGAGACAGAATTTCACTCTTGTGACCCAAGCTGGAGTGCGATGGCGCAATCTTGGCTAACTGCAACCTCCACCTCCCGGGTTCAAGCGATTCTCCTGCCTCAGCCTCCTGAGTAGCTGGGATTACAGGCATGTGCCACTATGCCCAGCTAATTTTGTATTTTTAGTAGAGTTGGGGTTTCTCCATGTTGGTCAGGTTCGTCTCGAACTCCGAACCTCAGGTGATCTGCCTGCCTTAGTATCCCAAAGTGCTGGGATTACAGGCATGAGCCACCATGCCTGGCCCATCAACTCTTGACCCAATCAATTTGGTGTTATTAAATCTGATAGGTGACTGATACCTGATCTATGATAACACTACTTCTCACCATCATACAAATTTCTTTCAATGAACTGTAACCTCTTTCAGCTTCACTAACCGGCCCAACAACTCTTTACCCAATCAACTTGGTGTTACTAAATCTGATATGTGACTGATAACTGATCTATGGTAACACTCTTTCTTACTATCATACAAATTTCATTCAATGAACCTCTTTCAGCTTCAGTAATACACGTGATATGTTTTCAAGTTTAATTTGCATTATTTACATTTTTTTCATTACTTTCTTTCATCTACACAATAAACCAAGTGAGAAATCAAGCCCTGATTGTAGCGTTTGCTGATTTCTTTGGTATGAATGCTCCCACCATGGCTGATTTTCAGGTTACCAAAATGACATAACTGAAAGTGAGGTTGGGACACAATGCATGGTAACACTATTTTATAGTACTCTACCATACACGTACAATGAATGCATACAACCTCAAAAGCATAGATAGCCAAATGAACAATAACTAAAAAGTTGTAAGTTATAAATGATTATTCCATTTATTTTTAATACATATTTTAAATCATTAGTTTATATAATTCAATAACTATAATAGTTTTGTTGAATGACTGGCTCACAAAATTCCTGAATATTTAACAATTGGCTCTTGTGAGCCGGTATGAGCCAGCTCCAGCATATGCTGCATCTATTTTGTAATTCAGATTGTCTAATGTGATTCTGGGCTGCAGTAAAAGCTCTCTGAATACTTGCTGTGTGAGTGAGTGGCTTTAGTTTTCAAAAGAACAGATGACCAAATAACTTGAGAAAATAAGGCAGCCTTCAGGCATTTTTTCAGTCAATGTTGCTGAATAACAGCCTTTCTACCAAGAGGGAGCCCTCCATATCCTCATGAGGTTCATAGAGTTGGTCCCAGCTCTTTTACCTCCCCTAACTTACATCCCCAAGTTTATTGTATTTCTTATGTCCTAATTCTATGTCTGACTAGGATCTTAAACTTACCGTTTATATCTGATGTCCAATATTGTCTTAGGCAACTCCTGGCCATTGTTACAATACACATTTATGCATAAACTGTCTTCCTCCAACCATGTCAAAGAATAACCTGGCCCAGTCCAGGTGCCAACATGTCCCAGAGTTGAGTCCCAAGGACGGAGCCCTGGGACATTGCAAGATAAAACAGTCAAGGAGAAGATCCAACCATGGAGACTAACAAGCAAGGAAGGGTGTCCTAGAAGCCAACTGGAGGAAGCATCGTGGTAGAGGGAGAGGGTCTCTGTATCAAGATGATGAGGATTGAGAGCTGATCACTGGATTTAACTGTGTCGGGGTCGGTGAGGGGGGTCCCTATTGACTTTGACAAGAGTAGATTTGGTAGAATGTGGGGGCAGGAGTTTGCTTGGACTAAATTTAAATGAGAACAGAAGGAAAGAATTAGAGACAAAAAGCATAGACAACTCCAATGGGTATAGAATTTTAGAGTTGCAAGACAAAAACGTTATAGAGGTGTGTTATATGACATTGTGTATATAGTTAACACTGTGCTACACAGTTAAAAATTTAAGAGGGTAAGTTTATGTGTTTTTACCACAATAAAAATATTACTTTCAAATGAAATTAAAATTAAATCATTTAATCCAAAAAAAGTATAGACAACTCTTTTTAAATGTTTTGTAGCAAAGGGGGTCAGAGAAACAGCAAAAGCTGTTATAGACTGAATGCCTATGACCCCGCCCCCACATATGCATATGTTGAAGCTGTAACACCTGATGTGATGGTATTAGGGGGTGAGGCCTTTGGGAGGGAGTTAAGTTTAGATAAAGTCATGAGGATGAAGCCTTCGAGATGCGATTGATGCCCTTAGAAGAAGAAAAACCACTTCCTATCTCTGCCATATGAGGATGCAGTGAGAAGACAGCCGTCTACAAGCCAAGGAGAGAGCCCTCACCAAGCACAAAATCTGCTATTACCTTGATCTTGAACTTCCGAGCCTCCAGAACTATGGGAAAGAAACCTCTATTGTTTAAGCACACAGTCTACGTTTTTTTGTTCTGGCATCCTGAGCAAACTAAGACAATAGCTATCAGGTGGGATGAGGTCAAGAGCTACTTTACAATAGGAGAAATAGCAACATGTTTGTCTTGCCAGGGAAAATAATCCAGTTGAAATTGGATGCTATGTTTAATTTTTAAAATTTCATTCTATTGTAAAAAAAAATTAAAGTAGACTTTGGGAGGCCAAGGAGGGAAGACTGCTTGAGCCTGGGAGGTTGAGGCTGTAGTGAGCTGTGATTGTGCCACTGCACTCCAGCCTGGGTGCAGAAAATAAAAAAAGGTAGACTTGTATGATGAACCACCTTGTCTCCATTCACTTAGCTTCAACAATTATTAACACTTTGCCATTTTCATTGTTTTTCATCGTGTTATTTTGTTTATCGAACACATATTATATGAAAGGCTCAATCCCAGGCACTTTACTTATGTTAACTTCACCCTACCTTGCTGGTATCTTGCAGAGGGTGATCAACCCCACTTTACTGATGAGGAAACTGATGTTGAAAACAACTGAAGAGAACTCACTTATGCTGGGAAGTGGTAAATCTAGGACTTTAACTCAGGCTTGACTCTTTCTAGGTGGCTCATGGTAAAATGTAGGCATTCTGTAAATACATACTGAATGTTTTGTCTTTCTACTATGTCACACTGCCTTAGAGGAATTGAAGAGGAATTGTGGGCCCATCCTTTATATTGTAGGGTCCAAGATGAGAGTACAAAGAGTACAAAAGTGGGCCCATGTGTTTTATGTCTAAATATTTAGTGGACATAAACCAACCTCACGTACCGTTAGTTTTAACTGAACTATTTCTATCCTCCTCCCTTGAGAAACCATCACCAAGCCCAGGAGGACCAGGTTCTCGTTTAGAATTCTCATCCTCCCGAGTTCTATGCCAGAGGTGGGGAGTGAGGACAGCTGACCCCACCCACTGGGGAGTCCTTTTCTTCCCATCCCAGCCTGTCTATCCCCTTGGGGTGCCTTGTGTACACTCATGTCGACTCCCAGCATGCACGTGCAAGCTCCTTCCCCAACTCCCACAAATACCCGCTCCTCAGGCTTTGGGAAATGCAATCTGGTGGCACATTTGACCCACAGGAGGATGGGCTAGAAAAGAAGCTTGTTGAAGACACTGCAAGAGGGCTTAGGGCCATTTGGTCAGGGGATGCTGAAGTCTTGGATAGGCCTGTATCTCTTGGCCTCGTAGAAGAGCAAGGGTGAGGCTGGGGGAGGGTCCATATAGGGTCCTATGAAGCCCAGGGCCTTGGGCAGGGGCCTGTTTTTATGAATTTAAGAGAAGTACTGAATCCTCAGTACCGCACAGGGCACCATGCCACAGGATGAGAAGGTCTGGTCTCCCCTGGGCTGATAGTGGGGGAAACGATGAAGTAAGTAAAGCCACCAATCACCTCATTGTTTTCCTGCTCCCTTATCATAACCAAGGACCTTGGCTGTTTACAATGTATATTCTCCTTTTTCTTCCGAACTGGGACATTGGGATAACCAATGATGTTGCACGTCTGAGATGGAGGTTATGTTTTTCATTGTGAATCAGCAGGATTCTGGTTTGAACACTGGTCTTACTGGGTGGTACAGGTTGGTGTACACTGGCAGGTTACTGCAAACCAGTTCCAGGTCCCTGCCTGTGGGATGATAGTAAATGTTTGCAGGTAGTGGTTACAAGCAAGGCTGCATGGGTTCAGATCCCTGCTGTGCCACTTATTAGCAATGTGACTCTGGGAAAGTTATTTAATCTCTTTATTCTTTTGCCTTATCTATTAAAATGGGGATAGCAATTGCATCTTATAGGGTTGTTTAAAGAGGTAATGTCATAATGCTCTTAGCACAATGCCCGGCATATAGCACATCCTCAAATAATATATAATAATGATGATGCACTAACAATTTTGATAAGTGGTAGCTTGACTAATGTCAATGAGATTTCTTTAATGCAGGGCTTCTCAGAGTCTTTTAGATGTTTTGATGCCTAGTGTATTCTTTCCTTTTCTTTTCTTTTCTTTTCTTTTCTTTTTTTTTGGAGAAGGAGTCTCACTCTGTTGCCCAGGCTGGAGTGCAGTGGCGTGATCTCGGCTCACTGCAACCTCTGCCTCCCGGGTTCACGCCATTCTCCTGCCTCAGCCTCCTGAGGAGCTGGGACTACAGGTGACTGCCACCACGCCCAGCTAATTTTTTTTTTTTGTATTTTAGTAGAGGCAGGGTTTCACCATGTTAGCCAGGATGGTCTTGATCTCCTGACCTCGTGATCTGCCTGCCTTAGCCTCCCAAAGTGCTGGGATTACAGGCGTGAGCCACCGCACCTGGCCGCCTAGTATATTCTTAAGAAATGATATTGTATAATGA
>NW_012103920.1:5631907-5633071 GCF_000951045.1 Mandrillus leucophaeus
TGTGTTTTGAGACAGAACCTCTCTCTTGTCCCCCAGGCTGGAGTGCAGTGGCGCGATCTTGGCTCACTGCAACCTCTGCCTCCTGAGTTTCAAGCAAGACTCTCCTACCTCAGCCTCCCGAGAAATGGGGATTACAGGCACCCATCACTATGTCTGGCTAATTTTTTTGTAATATTAATAGAGACAGGGTTTTACCATGTCAGTCAGGCTGGTCTTGAACTCTTTTTTTAATTTATTTTTTTTGAGACGGAGTCTTGTTCTGTTGCCTAGGCTGGAGTACAGTGGCGTGATCTTGGCTCACTGCAAGTGCCGCCTCCCGGGTTCACTTCATTCTCCTGCCTCAGCCTCCCAAGTAGCTGGGAACTACAGGCGCCCGTCACCACACCTAGCTAATTTTTGTATTTTTAGTAGAGATGGGGTTTCACTGTGTTAGCCAGGATGGTCTTGATCTCCTGACCTTGTGATCCACCTGCCTCAGCCTCCCAAAGTGCTGGGATTTACAGGCATGAGCCCCCGTGTCCGGCCCTTGTGATGGCTTTTCTATCATCGCCTGAAGCGGATATTTCAATCTTTCACTGCTACTCTCTCCTTTTATTATGATTCTGTCTAAACAGGCACTAAAATGATGGATGGCGAGAAACATAGCTAAGCACTTTCGCTTTTGATAGACCACAACTGCCTAGCTCAGGCAAATCCAGCACTTGGCACCACTGCTCCCTGAAGGATAGGGGAGGAGGAGAACTATGAAGTTTTGGGTACTGAGCTCTTAAATTAACTGTTGGGGATATAAAACTGAACTTGATGTCTACAACTGCTTTTAGGAAGCTTATAGCTTAATGGAAAATATGGACAATAAAAAAAATTATATCTTTGCGTTGAAAGTGCAGGGTGCTGGGGGTACATAGGAGGGACTTGAGCTGGGCATGGGATGTCCAAGAAGTGAGAGCAAAACAGAGACCTAAAGAATTATGCAGCAATGGACCTAAGGCAGGCCTGGTGCCTAGGGCTGCTGACAGAGGTTCTGCCTGGATATTGATTTCTTTATATAGCCTCACAGAAAAACATTCTGAATGTTCTGAGATTTTCCCCAGTTACCTTGTACCAGGTTGTCAAACACAGACATAGCCAGGGTTTCTGCACACAGGAGACCAGCAAAAGTGAGCT
>NW_012103920.1:5633949-5638599 GCF_000951045.1 Mandrillus leucophaeus
TAAGTATGCTGGTGATGGAGAACCAGGTTAAGCACAACCTCGTCTTTGAAGCCTTGTCTGGTTTTCCCCAGACCTGGTGATGTTTTGCTTCCAAAGGAGCTCTGAAAGCACTCTCCACGTTGCACTGTAATTATCAAATGAGGTTAAACATCAAATCTCTCTCCCTCCAGGCTCTCAACATTAAGACAAAGGGGCTTTGCTGTCCTCACCTTATAACATCCCCTAGCACAGAGTAGGTGACAAACTTTTTGATGAGTTGAATAAAGAAGATACTTTAAAGAACTTTTAAGCACATCTCAGAAGAAGCATTAATTCAACACTCATTACTGGGGGGACAATGGTGAAATGAGTTCCTGATGTGAGCCAAGGCCTTCCAAAATTCATGAGTGATGGTGAGGGGAACCTCAAACATCAAGGAAGCTTTGGTAAAGAAACCTAAAAGAATTAGACAAGGAAACGTAAAAAATTAGGTCTGTAGTAAATATAAGCCTAAACCTCCTAGATCCGACAGAATGCTTGGAATGTCAGGGAGAGATGCAGTAGCTATTGCCTCTTTGTAATGACTATTTTTTGGAAGCATGTTTCTCAACACTGCAGGCCTATGATAAGCTTATAAACACTTCAGAGGACGCACAAACATAGGTGATGAAAGTTAGAGACAGTGAGTCATATTTGCAAATCAAATACCGTATGATGCTGTAGCACAACAAAACTACGTTACAACTAATGATATAAACAGAATAATAATGCAGGGAAGGCTGCCAACCTAGAAAATAAAACAAGGAACGTCAACCTGTGAATAACGGTACAACAGAGGACACTTAAAAACAACAGCTAGGTGGAAACCAGAAGCAGGAAAACAATCACATAAAAATGGATCTGAACAGAAAAATGATCTCAGCAGGGGTGGAAAGGCTACTCCATATTTGCACTCAGAAGCTACCTTCAGAGAACTTCTGAAAAAACCTCCTTGTCAAATTTTTAAGTGTAAAAAATAAGGTTAGAATCCTGGCAAAAAGAAAAGGTCAGCGAGAATAACTTCAGGCATCTCCTCTCAGCGATTGCTTTTTCTCTCTTGATTTCGCTTCAAATTCGTTTCTTTGAAGACAACCAAGTTATGCCAACAAATTTAATATACTTCAAATTCTTTTCTTCTTTGAAGACAGGCAAGCCAAGCCAACAAACTTGATGTTTTCCTTATTTTTCTTTTAGCCATAGGAAAATTATTGCAAGATTCGGTGCATCTAAAGCATTCAATTTTCTTTACAGGTTGCCAACAAGAGGCATACAAATAGTACCCAATATATCGATAGGTAGGGGATGTTTTATAAGGGCCTTTCATAACCATATTCAGTAGAGTTGAATTCCTCTTATTTGACACCAGTATTTCCTACGAACCTCTTTGCTTATTGAGTTTGCCATGCTGTATTTTAATCATTGGTTTCCATTTCTCCTTTACCACCAGTTATTTTTTTCCTTGAGATATTTTGATTTTCTAACTCTTCAGGGCCTTGTCCCAGGTTTGGTAAGTAGTAGGTGCTCAATGAAGACAAGTGGGCTTACAAATGAATGAAAACAATGAAGTGCAACCGTGTGTACATTGAAAAAAAAATTTTTCTTATGTAAAAATATGGGTCAAGGAAGGAATCCATCTGCTGCCCAAACAATATTTGAAGCACATTTCTTGGCCCAGAAAGAATGCTCTAAATCTCTCCCTAGGGAATTTAGGAAGTGTTATGGATTGAACGATTGTTCCCCCTAATTTCATATGTTTAACCCCTGAACCCCAATGCAATGGTTTAGAGTATTTGGAGATGGAGGCTTTGGGAGGCACTTAGGGTTAGATGAGGTCATAACGGCAGGCCCCCATGATGGGATTAGTGCCCTTATAAGATGAGACTCGACAGAGTGGGGACTACGTGAGGACACAGTGAGAGGGTGTCCACAAGCCAGAGACAGCCCTTACCAGTAACCAAATCAGCTGACACCTTGATCTTGAAATTCCCAGTCTCCAAAACTGAGAAACAAATTTCTATTGTTTAAGCCACTCAGTCTATGATAGTTTGTTATGGCAGTCTGGAAAGACTAATATAGGAAGGAAATAAAGCAATAAGCCAAAAATTGTGTTAAAATTAAAAGCCATTAAAAAAAAAAAGCAGGATGTAAATGAAACCTCAGAACAGACAAACCACATAAATACACCATTGGTGCCTTTAATGAAAAAACAAAAATCAAATCAATAACACCAGGAATAAAATAGAGTGGCGTAAAATAATACGTAGAGAAGCATTTCTCTTTTGATGGGGGAATATGGTTATTCTTTTATGTGTTATTAGGTTGGTGTCAAAGTCATTACAGTTTTTGCCATTAAAAGTTATGAGAGAAACCGCAATGGCTTTGGCACCAACCTAATAATGTTAACATCAAGTGGCATTGAATGATTATTTCTAAAAACAGAAAACACCCAAGATGATCTCCAAATCAGAATTTCCAAGTCTAGATAGGGTGGTTGTAAGCAATTTCTCTGTAAGATATTTGGTTTTTCCATTTTTGTATACCCCGGTCCAGTCCAATGCTTGGCTTAGAATAAGTCTTCAGTTATTTTTAGTATCTATTATAGGTGTTCTGTATATTAATTTTCACTCTCAGAAACTAAGGCTCAGGAAGATTGTATTACATATACTAACTACATATTGCAAAGTCTATTTCCAAAATTATCTTAAGAAGCAAATGCATTTTTAAGCCTTGGACTCCAAAAAAAGAACAACCAAAAGCAAATCAAAGGTAGAGCTTACATAGCACGGGGGAA
Organism: Mandrillus leucophaeus; assembly: GCF_000951045.1. Lineage (NCBI taxonomy): Eukaryota > Metazoa > Chordata > Mammalia > Primates > Cercopithecidae > Mandrillus > Mandrillus leucophaeus. Next base: position 5,636,759 of record NW_012103920.1, read on the forward strand.
TATCGTATTTTCTGTGTGCTTGTCATATGCTGTATCTATTGTAATTCATCCCAAATTTACAAGTGAGAAAACTCCAGTTCAGTGAGGGTAAGTTTCTTGGCGAATTCTCATTTACTAAATGAGATCTGAGACTAAACCCAGGAGATGTCTATTAAAAACAAAGATGGGCTATCCTCAAGGAAATTTTTAAGAAAGGGAATGCCATACATTAAAAGCATTATCTACTATGAGAGTGTAAGGTATAATCTTTTTATTCCTTTGTTTCTTTGTTTCTTTTTTCTTTTTTTTTTCAGACAGAGTCTCCCTCTGTCGCCCAGGCTGGAGTGCAGTGGCTCCATCTCGGCTCACTGAAATCTCTACCTCCCGGGTTCAAGTGATTCTCCTACCTCAGCCTCCCGAGTAGCTGGAATTACAGGACTGGACAATCACTCCTAGCTAGGTTTTTGTGGTATTTTTAGTAGAGATGGGGTTTCACCATGTTGGCCAGGCCAGTCTCAAACTCCTAACCTCAGGTGATCCACCCCCATTACCCCCCACCCACCCCGCTGTCGGCCTCCCAAAGTGCTGGGTTTATAGGCATGAGCCACCACACTCGGCCTTTTTATTCTATTGATTGATTGATCAGTTTTCTTGTTAGCACATCTTCGGATAGGGGCCATCCTTGTCTTGTACAGCTTGTTGAGGTTCTTACATTGTTTTACCAAATATAATATTGTTTGGCATTTAAATTCCCTTTTAAAGTATTTAAATTGGTTTTGGTTTTAATTCTATTTTAAAGCATTTATCAGATGAAGAAAAAAACTTAGTGACTGAATAAAAAATAGCTGCTGAATTTCATCAAATGCCTTGGCATCTACCAAGATAACTATTCAATGTTTTTATGGTAATGTGATAAATTATATGAACAACCCCATTCACTATTGTTCCCTGACATACACAGGTAAGGTTAATTACTCAGAAATGAATATTACCATGCATTTCTTATTCCATCCATGGCCTTCTGCTCCTTCTTGCCTGATTAGAACCAAGGATAAAGAAAGGAATAAGATGAGCTCATCAACCAGTAATGTCTAGGGCTGTGTATGATTTTTTGTTTTCTAATAGAATTTTAGTAAATTATACATAAACCCCAAAAATTTAGATTTTTAAAATGCAGCACACTGGAAGGCCTGAAATAACTGGTGTTTCTCTTATGGGACAACACTGTCACAAACAAATCAGTGTTAGGAAAACGGTGAATGACTTTGGGCTGAAAAACTGTGGCTGATAGCTTCTCTAAAATGCCTGTTAAGACAGCCACTTCCTCGGCAAACCATAAATGAGGTGAAAATTATCATGAGAAATAGAACAAGACCACCACTGACAGCTGTTCTTGAAATAGGTAGCTCTTCTCGCTCTGCCCACTTTGGTTGCGCTGGACATTGGTTAGGTTATTTCAGGTTAGGGGTAAAGGTGACCCATGGTGGTTCATTTTATGTAACTTCTCTGATTGAGTGGGAGTGGGATGTTGTGCTGAGAGAGATCTGACACCAAGTGGGATGGATTAGTGATGTCTGCCGTGGGGTGTAGAAGGAAGTGCTGGTGGCCTGCAAACCTGGGAGTAGAACCACATTGTGTCTAAAGAGAAATATATTCCACCTGCTCTGATAGGAGAATAAGTAAGAGGCATTTGATAGGACTCAGGTAACAATTCTTTTGAATGATTCTGTGACTCTGGAGGAAAACCAGCAAAATTGTGTTAGATACTAACTAAAAGCTAAACTACTAGCCAGGTGCGGTGGCTCATGCCTGTAATCCCAGCACTTTGGGAGGCTGAAGTGGGCAGATCACGAGGTCAGGAG
>NW_012103920.1:5644459-5644837 GCF_000951045.1 Mandrillus leucophaeus
TTATTTTTAGTATCTATTATAGGTGTTCTGTATATTAATTTTCACTCTCAGAAACTAAGGCTCAGGAAGATTGTATTACATATACTAACTACATATTGCAAAGTCTATTTCCAAAATTATCTTAAGAAGCAAATGCATTTTTAAGCCTTGGACTCCAAAAAAAGAACAACCAAAAGCAAATCAAAGGTAGAGCTTACATAGCACGGGGGAATATCGTATTTTCTGTGTGCTTGTCATATGCTGTATCTATTGTAATTCATCCCAAATTTACAAGTGAGAAAACTCCAGTTCAGTGAGGGTAAGTTTCTTGGCGAATTCTCATTTACTAAATGAGATCTGAGACTAAACCCAGGAGATGTCTATTAAAAACAAAGATGG
>NW_012103920.1:5645182-5708955 GCF_000951045.1 Mandrillus leucophaeus
TCTCAAAAAAAAAAAAAAAAGGTAAACTACTGGACACACACCTAACATCATCTTGTTTGTATATTTCAACAATATCAGCCCCACCTCCGAGCCCTCTGGCCATCACTTGCCGTGTCTTCTCCCATTCCAGTCCTCATTCACCCTTTGAACTTGATGCTTGCCAGTCATGAACTTCCTCGCCCTTGCTCTGTCAACAATGCTGGCCCAAAGCAAATGCCTCGTGCATTTTGCTGTGACTCTGTGTCCCTGCTTAGACAAGCATCATAATATGCCCTTAATTTGCTCAGGGCTCAGGAGCAGACTTGGGGCATTTATAATGACAACTTTTGGGGGCCGGGGGTCAGAGAGGGAAAAGACATATGGGAATAAAGCCAGGAATGGGGCACAGTCTGACAATAACAATGGTTTTGTTTAGGGTGGCACGATTATGGGCAATATTTTTGCCTTTTTTTCTATTTTCCTTTTCCTTTCTTTTCTTTTTCTTTTCTTTCTTTTTTTTTTGTTTTTTAGACAGAGTCTCACTATGCTGCTGAGGCTGAGGCTGGAGTGCGGTGGCACGATTTCAGCTCACTGCAACCACCGCCTCCCGGGTTCAAGCAATTCTTGTGCATCAGCCTCCCGAGTAGCTGGGACTATAGGCACCTGCCACTACGCCCAGCTAATTTTTGTATTTTTAGTAGAAACAGGGTTTCACCATGTTGCCCAGCCTGGTCTCAAACTGCTGACCTCAAGTGATCCGCCCGCTTCGGCCTCCCAAAATGCTGGGATTATAGGCGTGAGCCACATTGCCTGGCCCTTTTTTCCTATTTTCTAAATGTTGTATATTGTAGTTATATATTTATGTAACTTATTTTAATTGCAAGAAAAAAATATGCTGGGGAAAAGGCCAAAAGAAGCACATAAGCAAAGCACACAAACACACAGATATACGCAAACACACACATACTTATATGATCTCCGGAATAAGGAATGTGGCTTGAATTCCCAGCTCTACTACCTTGTGCAAATTACCTTAGTCTATGTTTGTAACACACACATATCTGTGTAATGAACATAACACCTGTCCTGCCTATCTCTGTGGGTTTACCATGGGGCTTGATCCCCATAAAGGCAAATAAATGCTGTGCAAATAGAAGGTGTAGAGTCAGATACAGCCTCTTTGAATTGACACCTCTTCACTTCCCAGCACAGCCTCGCATATGGTAGCTTGGGAGGTAAACACGCTCACGTGGAGTATGTCCTACTGCCAAACAATAAAAATGCAATGAAATTGAAAGCCAACTAGTTGATCATTTGCAGCCATTTGGGTGAGGCTGAAAGGGAGGTGATGAGGCTCAAGTACTGGCCTTAAAGTCACGGGAATCTGTGCTACTACTTAGTAGAGCTGTGTGTCTTGGAGAAAGCATCCGCTCTCCTCACCTCCATCTTTTTATCAACCCTGGAAAGGTTGGGTGAGCATCACGTGGTTTTCAGCTCCTGGTCATGGGAACAGAGCTTAATCACCATGTCCCCATCCTCACTCACTTGGTGTCTGTTGAGCAAACTCACTGAATGATAACACGTGTGAATGTGCTAGGGAAGCTATGAAAATGACGCACATTTTGGAAGGGAAGTGGAAGAAGCAAGCTAAAGTTGTATCAAGCACCCACTCTGCGGCATTTCCGTACACAGCATGCAGTTTACAGCTTACACACTGCCTGCAAGAGACTGTGAAACAGGCAGGAAGAGCAAGGGTTACAGATGCAGAAAGGTTTGAGATGCGGTGTCACCTGTCTAATCACAGAAGTTAGGAACTGATGAACCAGGGTGTTCAAGCCAATCTCTCCACTGCAAATCAGGACGCCTCCAATCAGGGAGATGGGGCAACCAGGTTGAAGAGCTCAGGACAAAGTCATCGCCGCTCAGGAGGGGGTTGAGGCCTTGGTGACAAGCACAGCTTCAGGAGAGAGTCAGTCTGAGAGTTGAGTTTTGGCTCCACCACTTTTTGTCTGTGTAACCTTCACCAGCTCACTTAATGTCTAAGCCTCAGTGCCCTCATCTGTAAAACGGGGGCAATAATAGTTCTTTCCCTATAGGATTGCCATGAGTCTAGATGAGCCAATGCACGTAAAGTGCTCAGCACAGTGCCTGGCTCTGGGCAGACATCACTCTTTAGCCATGATTGCTACTTTGTCATCTGTCCATGGCTCTGCAGGCAGCTGCTCACTTAGAGTTTATTAAATGACTAACTGGAGCGTGGCACTTTCCTGGCAGAACCTCCCAAAACAAGCCAACAGTTTAGTCATCAGCGACTAGATGGTTGGAGGGTTGGAGGAATGCAAACACCAGCATGTGTTTATCATTTGTGCTGTTCAGAGCTTCTGTTCCATAAAGCAGCTCCCACAATTGCCTTTGGAAATGAGTACAAGCATGAGGAAAGGGCACTGGTAAGCCTGTTTGCACCACAGCAGTGGCACATCAGGGAGGAAACCAGCTCTGGGAGGTTTGACGGAAAGGTGATGGAAAGGCAGGGCCCCACCCAGCCCACCCTAGGTGATCTGGTAACAGAGGCTGGCTTGTACTGGGTGCCAGGGCATGCCTTAAACCCTGTACACACAGCCTCATGATGTTTTCACAGCAACCCCTTAGAGGAGGCCCTGCTACCATCCTCATTTCACAGATAGCAAAAGCAAGGCTTAGGAAAGAAGTGAAGCAACCCTTCCAAGAAATCACAGCTATAACTGGAGGAGGGGGGACTTGAACTTAATCTGCACTTTGCCCTTTTAACCCTCTTGCAAAATGTTATCTCTTTAACCCTTTATAATTTGCAAGACATCTTCTGTTTCTGATCATATCTGACCTACAATTTGTTATGGATATAACTGTGTCCCTCCCCGCTTTCCCAAGTATTCCTATGTTGAAATCCTAACTCCCAGCAACACCACTGCAACCTTATTTAGAAATGGAGATTTTGGAGATGTCATTAGTTAAGATGAGATTATACTGAAGTAGGGTGGGCCCTAATCCAATACTAGTGTTTTTATAAAGTGGGGGAATTTTGGAGATAGATGCCCACAGAGGGAATGCCTTGTGAAGACGAAGGCAGAGATAGAGGTGATGTGTCTATAAGCCAAAGAACACCAAAGATGGCCACATCTAGGAGACAGGCATGAAACAGATTCCTTTGTGACCCTCAGAAGGAACAGACCCTGCAGACACTTTGGTCTTTACACTTCCAGCCTCCAGAATGGTGAGACAACACATTTCTGTTGTGTAAGCCACTTGGCTTGTGGTACTTTGTTACAACAGCCCTAGTAAACTCATACATAACTGTTTTGGGAAATAAAGTCAGCTGTTCCCATTTTATAGGGGAGGAAAAGAAGGAAGAGAAAAATGAAGTGCTACAGGACAAACCGCTAGGAGTGGAAGGGTTAAGAAACCCAGTATGGGCTGGGCGCAGTGGCTCACACCTGGAATCCCAGCACTTTGGGAGGCCGAGGCAGGTGGATCACCTAAGTTCAGGAGTTCAAGACCAGCCTGGCCAACATGGTGAAACCCCGTCTCTGCTAAAAATACAAAAATTAGCCAGGCGTGGTGGCTGGCATCACCTGTAACCCCAGCTACTCGGGAGGCTGAGGCAGGATCATTGCTTGAACCCGGGAGGCAGAGGTTGCAGTGAGCTGAGATTGCACCATTGCACTCCAGCCTGGGTGACAAGAGTGAAACTCTGTCTCAAAAAACAAACAAACAAACAAACAAACAAAAAAACCAGTTTGTTGGACCAAGTATTTGCCCCATCCAGTCAGAGCTGCTTCTGCACAATAATATGCCTCATGTCAGCAGAGTGGTTTACAGTGTATAAGAATTCACCACATATGGACTCAATTGATGACACAATAATCATAAAACCTTATGCAGTAACAAGGAACATGGTAGTATCCCCACTTCTAATGGAGGATACTGATGCTCAGACCGGAGTGTGTATTCCAGAGGTGGGAGCAGTGGTAATATCCACAGCATGTTTATCTGCCTGGATGTGACCTTTTATTCATGCATTATCGGATTTGAATGTATGTCCCAAGATTCATGAATGTTGGTCTCCAGCACAGTTATCTATTTAGTCTAGCAAATAAGGAATCTGTGATTAACATATCAGTACAGATATCTTGGAAAAATCTTGAAATTGGTCCTCTGTTGCCTTTCTGCAAATAAGACATATAAAGTAATTTCTCCATCAACCTCAGAGGCAAACAGAACCTTTCCAGCCTTTGGAAACAGCAGAATCCTGGTCTGTATCTTTTAAAATACAGCCAAGGGCAGTGTGAGTTGACTCTGTCCCTGGCTCACAGGGAAATCCAGTTTTGTGAAGTATTTTCATCTGAATGACAGGCGTGAAAGCAAGGACGAGCATGTCCTTTGTAACAGGAATGTATTCAGAGTTGAGATCCCAAACTCCTAACAAGGAGTGCTGAGCTGTAAATAAACCTAATCCTGCAACACGCTGGTCTCGTGGTATAGATGAAATTGTCTGCTTAGAACCTTGATGGGAGATGCTGCACCAGGCTGATGAAAATGCACGCCCTGAGGCCCCAGAAATCTTTTGCAGGGCGTATCCTGTGTTCTCCTCCCTTGGCACCTTGCCAAAGAGTCCCTGACCTCAAATATCTCAACTCTCTGGGGGAAATGCATTTGCAATGCCCTGTAATGATAACAGCTAACGCTGAGCACTTACTCTCTGTCAGTCATTAAACTAAGTATCTTTTGTACATTAGGTTATTTAATTCCTCCAAATAGAAACCGAAGGAAGGTAGCATTATTCTCTCCATTTTTCATAGGAAATTACCCAGGCGCATGTCAATGAGGGAGGCAAGCCCATGGGATCTAAAAGCAGTACCTCCTAACTCAGGGTTGGGATAATGGCAAGAGGGAGGAATCGTTTTGCAGAAGAGTCGACACCAGGGCTGAGTATTAAAAGGAATTTTGCAGGAGGACAAGAAAGAGGGAAGGGCATGCAGGCCAAGTTAACAACTGGAACAAAGGCAGGGAGGCGCAGAGACTCAGGTTTCTGAAAACCACAGTGGTCCAGTAAGACCAGAGTGATGGGTATATTCTGGCGGTTGGCGGGAGTGCCTCCTATCCTGTTGCCTCTCCCCTCCATTCAAGGTCAGTCTCCCAATCACTCTGTGTTCAGCCTGATGAACCTTTTTTCTGTTGAATGTGCCAACCTCCATCTCTCTCTCCAACTTCCAGGCCTTTCCCCAAGCAGTACGTCCTAATTCAAGGTTGGGATAATGGCAAGAGGGAAGAATAGTTTTGCAGAAGAGTTGACACCACGGCTGAGTCTGGTGTGGCACAGGCCTGGGTCTCACCCCTGTCCAGCTCTCTTCCTCCAGGCTTCATTTCCTGCTTATGTAATTGTCTGACTGTTCACTTCCACCATCTCGGCTGCCCCTGAGCATAGGCCCAGGCTTTCTCACTTGCAACTGTGTTTGCAAAGCCTGGCCCGGTGCTTGGCATGCAGCAGGCAGGCACTCTGTAAGCATTTGTTGAGTGGCATTAGTGGTATGTATTAGTGTCCAGTTGTTGCTACAATAAATTATCTCAAATTTAGGTAAAACTACAAAAATTTATTCTCTTACAGTTCCGTAAATCAGAAGCCTGACATTGTTTCTTTAGGGCTAACATCAAGGTGTCAGCAGGGCTGGCTTCTTAATTTTTGTGGCTTTTCTGGCTTCTACAGGCTCTTCCCATTCCCAGTATCACATCACCCTTCTTCCCCTGCTTCTGCCATCACATCTGCTCCTCTGACTCCAACCCTCCTGCCTCTCTCTTACATAAGCCCTTGTGATTGTATTGGGTTCATCTGCATGATCCAGGGTAATCTCCTTGTCTCAGAATCTTTCATTTAATCACACCTGCATGGTCCCTTTTGCCATATGAAGTAACATGTTCAAATATTCTACGGATTAGGATGTGGACATCTTTAGGGGGCCATCATTCAGCCTGTCACAGATGAATACGCTGAGGCAGAGCTGTGACTTAATTTCTTTGGTCTGTTGGGCAGCTCGGAGCAGGGCTGGGTACAAGGGCATGGCAGGGCCTGGGGGCGTGATGGTGCTGGAAAGTCTGAGCTGCAGAAAACACATGAGACTAAGGCCAGCTGGGGGAATGTGAGTGGAAATCGGAAATGTGTGTATGTGGGCAAGTAACTGGGGTGATTATGTTGAAAATCAAAAATCTACAATTCCACTTAAGGGAAAGAAGTCATTCAAGAAGGAAAAAATGAAGGGTAGGGACCTACAGCAAACACAGCAATTGCTTCTGGTGCCCCATTTTGCTCATCTGAAAACTGGGAGAATGGACCAGGTGGGATGGTTTTCCGAAGCCATGCAGCTAGGATATTAATAAGGATTGAGGCCAGGGATCCAGAGATTCTAAGGCTGTGCCTCTTCCCCATCTCCCAAGTTCCCCTGATTCCAGCATTAAATAGCCCTTCAATCTCTCCCATTCGCGTGTGCAATATGTATGTATACTAGCCTATCTATCTTAGTATATATATGATATCTCTATATTGGCTTTATATATAATTCATATGCCATACAATTCACCCACTTAAAGTGTATGATTCAATGTTTTTTTAAAGCATATTCAGAGTTGTGAAATTATCACTACATTAATTTTAGAACAATTTTATCTCTCCAAAAAGAAATGCCATGCCCATCAGCAGTTCCTCTCCATTCTCTCCAAGTCCCCCAGACCTAGGCAACCATGAGTCGGCTTTCTAAATAGCCCTCCAGTGACCTCTGTTCCTCCTGGCTGGGTTCCGGGTATTTGTCCTGTTCAGTGCCGGGTGGTAGGAGGCTTGTGCCAGCTGTTGGCCTGTCCTCCCTGCACCTTCCCTTCACGAACCTCTGCATTCAGACTTCCGCCCCCATCATTCTACTGACACTGCTTTCTGAAAGGTCAACAATGAGCTTGGGCCAAATCCAAAGGCTGTTTCTGTATGTACTTACTGGCTTGTCAGCAACAGCCGACACTAATGACCTGTCAGATGGCCGTGGTGGTTCCTTTACTGCTGCCTGTGTGTGGATGCCTCATCCTCTGCCCAAGGACGAAAGATTCACAGATAGGCAGCAATAAAGCGGGGTGCTAGGGTTCTGGTCTTTCCCACCATAGTGGAGAAGCTAATGTCCATAGCATGGACTCGAAAGCCAAACTGCCTAGGTCTCAATGGTTTTGCCATGCATTGGCCGTGTGACCTTGGGCAACTTATTCCTCTGTATGCCTTCATTCCCTCATTTGTATCACAATGCGAGTAACAATTCTCGCCACTGGGGGTAATCATGAGGATTTAATGAGTTAATAAATGCAAGGTACTTGGCACATAGAAACATGCTATGCTAAGCATTTCCTAGTAGAATTATTTTGCTCATTCCTTTTCTTTTTTTTGAGATGGAGTCACGCTTTGTCGCCCAGGCTGGAGTGCAGTGGCACCATCTCGACTCACTGCAAGCTCCGCCTCCTGGGTTCACGCCATTCTCCTGCCTCAGCCTCCGAGTAGCTGGGACTACAGGCACGTACCACCACGCCTGGCTAATTTTTTGTATTTTTAGTAGAGACGGGGTTTCACCGTGTTAGCCAGGATGGTCTCGATCTCCTGACCTCGTAATCCGCCCGTCTCGGCCTCCCAAAGTGCTGGGATTACAGGCGTGAGCCACCGTGCCCGGCTTTTTTTTTGCTCATTCTTTTGTTCAATGAGTTTATTCATTATCCCTTTCCAAAAACTTCTATGCATCAGAATTTCCTGGGGTTCCAATTTCCATCAAATTCAATGGTAAGCAGGGACTATGGGCAAGTATAATCTCTCTAGAGCCTCATTTTTGTGATTGGTAAGATGGGGATAATAATACCTGGATACTATTGTGATGTTGGGAAGTTTAGATCAGTTAATACATAAAGCACTTAGAAAAATGCCTAGTACTTAGCGCATCCTCTAGAAATGTTGGTACTGTAGCAGCAGTAGTAGTAATAGTAGTAGCAATCGTAGTAGTAATTATCCAGTCTGAATGTGGTTGAGGGTTTGACTTGTTTGTGGACAGCTCCACCTGCATGTCCTCCTATGACTTTAAACCAAACTCACATCTAAGTTCATCAACTTTTTCACACCAGTGTCTATCCCCGCTAACTAAAATTCCATTGCTGGCTTCCCTGTTCCTGACCTCCCAGGTTAAAAGACCCTTGGTCATTTCTGACTCTTGCGTCCCCTTTGTCCTTTATTTCTGATTTCCTTTCTGTCAATGGCTGAGAAGGGTTTATTCTCTCCCATCCCACACCCCCACTTGGGTTGGTGATTTACCTATATTCATGTCCCCCAAATTGCCACGGCCTCCCAGCCAGACCGGTTGCCACCAGTTCACCCTCCAAACCACTGTGTACATGACACAACACACACAGCCTGCTTTTGGGAGAGGCTTTTTTTGTTGTTGTTATTTAGTTTTTATTTCATAATCATAAACTTCACTCTGCAATCCAGCCAGGCATGGAAGGGAACAAGGAAAACATGGAACCCAAAGGGAACTGCAGCGAAAGTACAAAGACGATAGGATACTCCGAGCAAATGGGGTGGAGGGTGCTCTCCTGAGCTACAGAAGGAATGGTTTGGTGGTTAAGATAAAAAACAAGTCAAACTTACTGGACTTGTCCACAATCAGCAATGGTGACCTTCTTGCTGGCCTTGCCATTCCTGGACCCAAAGCACTCCATGGCCTCCACAATCGTCATGCCTTGCCAAAGACCACATGCTTGCCATCCAACCACTCAGTCTTGGCAGTGCACATGAAAAACTGGAAACCATTTGTGTTGGGTCCGGCATTTGCCATGGAAAAGATGCCAGGACCTATATTCTTTAGGATGAAGTTCTCGTCATCTAATTTCTCTCCATAGATGAGCTTGCTACCAGTGCCATTATGATGTGTGAAGTCACCACCCTGACACATAAACCCTGGAATAATTCTGTGAAAACAGGAACCGTTATAACCAAATCCTTTCTCTCCAGTGCTCAGAGTACGAAAGTTTTTTGCTGGCTTTGGAAACTTGTCTGCAAACAGCTCGAAGAAGACACGGCCCAAGGGCCCACCATCAACCGCACTGTCAACCCCAACATAGTGGGATTGACCGTGGCGCAGCAGCAGTGTCTGCAAAGCCAGGAGATGCTTTTAAATCCTCACCCCACACTGTGCTCAGTGCCTCAGAAGGAGCTTCTAAATTTTTAAAGAGGGTCCATGCCAGCTAGTTGAAATCTACCACAGTTAAGTTGGGCTTTCCACGGTTTCTCCTTGAGTCTTTGCCTCCTAGTTTGGGGTGGGGTATCTGTTTTGAATGCTTGGCCTCATTCATCCTCTCTGTCCCCTTCTCAATCTGGTGCTGGAGTTGAAGTTTCTTCAGAACTGACAGTCACATCGCCACACAGCCTTGACTTAGGCCATTTCACCCTCTCTGTCTTTGGTGTCCCACATTAATCTTTTTTTTTTTTTTTTTTGAGATGGACTCTCGCTCTGTCACACAGGCTGGAGTACAGTGGTATGATCTCCGCTCACTGCAACCTCCGCCTCCCAGGTTCAAGTAATTATCCTGCCTCAGCCTCCTGAGTAGCTGGGACTACAGGCACGTGCCACCATACCTGGCTAATTTTTCGTATTTTTAGTAAAGACAGGGTTTCACCATGTTAGCCAGGATGGTCTCGATCTCCTGACCTCGTGATCCACCTGCGTCAGCCTCCCAAAGTGCCCAAAGTGCTAGGATTGCAGGTGTGAGCCACTGTGCCAGGCTGAGGAATTGAATTTTTAATTTGACCTAATTTAAATTAGCTTAAATTTAAATAACCGTACGTGACCAGTGGTACCATACTGGAGAGTGTAGCCATAGACTTTTATATACATAATGTAAAATAGTAAAGACAATGTCTTTTTTTTTTTTTTTTTTTTAAGACAGGATCTTCCTCTGTCACCCAGGTTGGAGTGCAGTGGTACGATCTCAGCTCACTGCAACCTCCACCCCCCCAGACTCAAGTCATCCTCCCACTTCAGCCTCCTGAGTAGCTGGGACCATAGGTATGTGCCACCACGCCTGGATAATATTTTGTATTTTTAGTAGAGATGGGGTCTCACCATGCTGCTCAGGCTGATCTCGAACTCCTGGGCTCAAGCAATCTGCCCACCTTGGCCTCCCAAAGTGCTGGGATTACAGGTGTGAGCCACCATGCCTGGCCCAGATCCTGTCTTCAATAGAACATTAAAAAAATTGTTGAGATCTCTGCAGCCCTCTGTGTACTATGAAGTGGCAGATGGGGGAAGGCAATTTTAATCAGAGACCACAGCTGTATCTAAGTGCGAATCTTTACAGTGATCATACTTAGGGCCAGGGTGGGCCTCAGGGAACAGGGAAGATGAAATGGTGTCATGCCTCTTAGGCCCCATATTCTCCAACAGCAATCCCCCTACTCGGGATGTCGGCTCATACTCCTTTGCCTGGCAGCAAAGGGGTCCATGATTTGACTCCATTGACCAAACCAATCTTACTTCCTCTCTTCTGCAGCCAACAATCTCTGCTTTTCTCTGTACCCCACCCACTCCATACTCATTCCCACTTCTGTGATGTTGTTCACATAGTCCCTCCTGCTTGTAATATCTATTTTTGGTAACTCCAGTATCATCCAAATCATTCCTATCCTTCTCATCCCAAGGAAGCCCCACCTCATGTGTAAAATCCATCTCTCAACATTCTCTCTCGTTTTTTTTTTTTTTTTTGGAACGGAGTCTTGCTCTATTGCCAAGGCTGGAGTGCAGTGGCACGATCTTGGCACACTGCAACCTCCACCTCCCAGGTTCAAGCGATTCACCTGCCTCAGCTTCCCAAGTAGCTGGGACAACAGGCGTTGCCACCATGCCCGGCTAATTTTTTGTATTTTTATTAGAGATGGGGTTTCACCCTGTTGGCCAGGCTGGTCTCGAACTCCCAATCTCAAGAGAACCGCTTGCCTCAGCCTCCCAAAGTGCTGGGATTACAGGTGTAAGCCACTGAGCCTGGCTAACATTGACTCTTAACATTGTTCTCTCTTGTTTTCAAATCCAGTTGTAGTTGAAATTAATAATCTGCGATTGCATACTATGTTACTAATTGTTTTATAAATTTTATTTTTGTCTCAGACATTAAATTATAAACTCAAGGGCAGGAAACACATTGTCTATGACTTCTGTAGATTTTACATTCTAAAATAGGATTGTCATATAGCACATAGTAGGTGCTCAGCAGTGTTACTGCTGCTTGGTTGACAAATACAAGTATTAACATGTTGTCTATGACTGCTGTAGACCTGACATTGTAAAAGAGGATTAGCACACAGCACACAGTAGGCACTCAACACTGTTACTGCTGCTTGGTTGAAAAATGCAAGTAGTTTTGATTTCTTTTCCATCTCTAAATTGTTTGGTGAGATTAACTTTCTTCCAACTTAATGTACAGCTGCACATTTACTATCTGGAAGCAAACCCGAGGCTGAAGTAGATCCACTCTGCTTTGTGAATTAAATTTACAATAAAGTCAAAGACAGATGGCTAAGAGGAAACTTGAATCGTCTCTGATATTATTAAATCTTCTAGTTTGAGGCTCAGAGAGCCCAAGAAAATTTTCTTTGAATCCCTATGGGCTTTCTATTCCATAGATGAAGTTATAGAGCTGGCTTGAGAAGCAATTTTGTGCAATCATTTACCGAAGGGGAGGGGAAAAATCATTATAGTCCTTCAGAGGTTTGCAAGTAATAAGCATGTTATACTCTCCTCAGGCCCAGAAGAGCTGCGTGGGTTTGATAAATAGCCACGTTTGGTCCGACTGCAGCTCTAAACAGATGTCTGTAAATATTGCAGAAAGCCGGCAGAAAGTTAGTGGGTGTTCTTGATGACTGGCTGTGGGTGCTGTTGTTGGCAAACAGGCTACAGCTGTCTCTCTCCTTTCTGTGGAGGATTACTCTGCTACAGGAACCTAGAATTCCTTTGTCTTGCTGGTGACTATCTTTGCCATCACGGCTTCTTTTAAAAGCAGTGGTTCTCAAGTAGCAGTGGTTTTTCCCCTACCCTTGTCCCGTCCAGGAGACATCTGACAATGTCTGGGGACATTTTCTATTGCCACCACTGGCAGTACAGGAGTAGAGGCCAAGGTTGCTGCTCACCATTCTACAGTGCACAGGGCAGTCCCTCGCTACCCAGCAAAAAAATTATTCAGCCCAAAATCTCAGTCATGCCCAGGCTGAGAAACCCTGTCTTATATTTATTTATTTTCTTGAGAAAGCTTGTCTTAACATAATCTTTTAAAATTATAGCTTGTTCATTCATCCATCCATTCATTCATTAATTCACTCATTCAACAAATATTTATTGTTAAAATATAGAAAATATCCAACTACGAGACCATCCTGGCGAACACAGTGAAACCCTGTCTCTACTAAAAAAATACAAAAAACTAGCTGGGCGAGGTGGTGGGCGCCTGTAGTCCCAGCTACTTGGGAGGCTGAGGCAGGAGAATGGCGTAAACAGGCGGAGCTTGCAGTGAGCTGAGATCCAGCCACAGCACTCCAGCCTGGGCGACAGAGCGAGACTCCGTCTCGACAAAAAAAAAAAAAAAAAGAAAATATCCAACTAGTCCTCTTTCTCTGTGTTGGTGGATTGTTTCATTCACATAGTAAGTTATGTATTGAGCATCTATTCCATGCCAGGCACTGGGGTCTGGAACAATATAGTCTAGGTCTTCCCTCATGTAGGGTTTAAATTCTAGTGGAAGGGAGGCAAGAGTCCAAACAAGTTGACAAATAAAAGAAGAGGATCATTTCAACTGGCAGTAAATACAATGGAGAGTATAAATGGGGTAAAGGGAGAGAGAATGGCCTGGGTTGCAGTGGCTGTGCAGGGTGCTACTTTCAAGAGTGGGGCTGGGGAAGGCTTCTCTGTACAGGTCATACTGAGGCTGAGACCTGAAGGAAGCAGACTGTCAAAAATTGAGAAGAGGAGTGTTCAAAACAGAAGGAGCAACACGTTCAAAGGCTCAAGACAGGGAAGGCCTGGGTAGGCTCAAGGACCAGAAACATGCATGGTGCTGAAGCTTGGGTGGAGGAGGTGAGGTTGAAAGAGGAGGTGAGGGTAATGGATGGGCAGGAGTCAGACAGTGCAGGGCCTTACAGACCTCAACAAGGAATTTAGACTGCACTTCAGGTATAGCAGGAAGCCGTGGGAGGATTTTAAGCTAGGTTAGACAAGATCTGGTTTAGGTATTTCTTGAGTTCACCCAGCTTAGATGACAGAGCTAAGAATAAAGATGGAAGAAGTATGTTCAAGGTACAGTCCCAGACTTGCTTGCATATAATCCATGACTCAGTCAAGCAAGCTGCCAGCCTTAGCTTTCTCATCTCTCGTTACTGCTGGTCCTGAGTACCTTTGCTGTGCATCCTTAGTGGACTCAGTCTTTGAACCAGTGCTGACAACCCCAGCATGCATAGAGCTCCATTTCCCCCAGCACTGAAGGTTGGAGATGAGTCTTGCTGCCTCATGTGCACCATCTGTGCCTGGTCAGACCCTCCTTAATGCTAGCTGAGCTTTCCCATTGGGAGGCTTCCTGGTCTGTAGTGAGCAGCTTTTCCTATTCCTTAGCTGGATTGAGATCTTCCTTGAATATCAGACTTCTGTAGTTGCCTAGTTGCCCAGGATCCTGCCTGGCAATTTCAGCTTCTGTCCTGATGGATAACACCCTTGGGACCAGGAGGTGGCACCTCCTGACTCTGAACCTATAGCAGCCCCCATGCTGCTTAGAGTAAAACCCAAATTTCCATCCAGCCCTTGCTAACCTACTCAGAGTCTCCTTGTACCATTCCCTCCTTGGCTTACAATAATCCACCTTTGGGATTTACCAAAATCTTTTGTTCCTCACCCCTTTGTTTTTGGGGGTCTCCTTGTGTAGAATTCTCTCCCTTTAGTTTCTTGCCTCCTTCATGTTCCAGCTCACATGATACCTACTCAGATAAACCTTCCCTCTTTAAAGTTTCTCTACAGCATGCATTCTCAATAAGCATGGTGTCACCCTAGTGGGGTGAACATTGGCTCTTGGAAGATAAAAAAAAATTACTCTTTTAATATACAAAATACAGACATACATACAGGACATAAACACACACATACTTGCACATACACACACATATGGTAGTAAAACTTCATGAGTTTATTGATTAGGCAAAATAATATCTAAAAAGTCTCTTTAGAGGAGCAACAATGAAAAATAAGTTAAGCAACATTGCTCTGTAGAAACTAAGTCTCCCCTTTCCTGTCACCAACATATATCCTAATTTATCTCCTTCTAAGAACTTATTATGACAGGCAACTACCTTGCTTATTGTATTTCAGTATTTCCTATCTCCTCCTACTCCTCTGAATGCAAACTCCCTGAAGTCTTGGGATCTTGGCCATTTGTTCATCATTGTATCTCCAGCATTTGCTCAGTACTGGGCACACAGTAGTTGTTCAATAAATATTTGGTGGTTCAATTACCATTGTAACCAAGGGGTGATTTCAAATGCTAGAACAAGAACCCACTGGGCCAAGTGGACTCCTGTTGGATTTCAATTCTCACTTAAATGCTGCCAGATTTGTTGGGTCCTTTTGGACCCTGAGTTCAAGTATAAGTCACCTTCTCTGGCCCATGGACAAGTTAATCTCTTATCTTTTTTCTTGATGATTCCCAGTTTTCTCTCCTTCCTAACCACTGAGAACCCAGTAACCAGGTAGCCCAGCCCTTTCCCTATTCCACTGAGATATGATAGTGAATACCATACGGGTGTCTGACTCATTGAATTAAAAACATTTAAAGAAAATTATAGCAATAGGCTAGCTGTATTGGCAATTACACAGCAGAAGGCATGCACAATTATCTGATTTGATTTAGCACTAAATTGAATCACAGAGAGCATCTGCAATAGAAAAAAGACTGGAAGGAAGCAAACCAAAATGTTAACAATGTTATCCTTCTCTGGAATGTGGACTTGCAGTTTATTTTCTCCTTAAGTTTCTGGTTAATTGAGGAATTTCTGTAATGTGCATTTATTTTATCTTAAAAAACAAACAAGGTTTTTGGTGGCTAAAGGTTTTAAGTCCATCCATGACACTGCAGTATTAAAGCGAGATATAGGCACATTCCTGGTCCATTGATCTAGGACCAGTTGTATTTGAATATACAGTGACCCCCAAAGAGCCTTTCTAGTGGTATTTCTGTGCTTAGAGAAGCCACTGGATTTGGGCCAATGTAATCATTTAGGCAAACAGACACAGCCTTCTTGCCAGAAGCACACCCATTAGAACTTTCGTACTTGTTATTTTTTTTAAAGATATTTGTGACTTGCAAAAGTACAACAAAGTAATTATACCATAAGGCCCTTCCCTCAGACAAAATGCAAAACAATAAAAAAAAAAATTCCCACATATTTTAAAATATTTTTCAGGGGCTTCATGGCTCCCTGAAGCCAAGGTTACAAAATCCTGACTTAGGCTTCTTAGTGAAATGCCTCTTAAAATCCAGGCCACATCTCTTCACTTCTTCTACTAGCTGCCATTAACTGATTTACCAACTGCCCAAACCTTCCCCTTACTTGAAGGATTTTCTAGACCCTACCTCCTCCTAGCAAGGGTCATATGAACCAATACAAGCAGTTCATGTTTCAGTATCCTTCAAGGCTCCATTAGGGGTTCTGAATGTCCTTGTGATCAAGGAATGCTTTCAAATACTATAACTTTTGGAAGATCAACTAACAAAAAGACTCCATCCAACATTAGACCCAACAATTCAGTAGTAATTCCAAAGTCCATGGTGATAGCTAATACCTCATCGGGGCTCAAGGCATCCAGCTGAGCACACAAATCTTTTCAACTCAGAGCCACTATCTGCTCTGACATTGATCTCTTATGTACTCAAAAGGTGACAATAATATATGATGCCTCAACAATGTACACACGCTGTTGTAACCACACCAAATTATAGACATCCATAAAAATTTGGTGGCCTTACCTGGGAAAGGTTCATAGTACAAATGGTGTGATGAGGCACGTGGTTTGCAAATCACCAAAGAACTTAAAGTATTTCCTATATCCAAAGTACTATTCTATGGTACAGGTGACTTTTAGGACCCTCATTTAAAACAAACTCATCTGGGAAAAAAATCATTTAGTAGAAGATTGTATTTGGCTGCCCAAACCTTCCTGAGTTAAAGAGTTTATTTTCAGAGGAAAAGCACCATTCTTACCTCCTCCAGAGCCCACAAGGAGTCCACCACAGGCTTGATCTTCTTCTGGTTGTAGAGTCCTATGAGTTTTTCCACCACTCCCCGAATAAGGCCCGCCCGGCCTTGTTTGAAGAGCAGATTTAAAAGGGAAAACCCCGCGATGACTTTGTTCTCCTCGTACAGCTTGATGGGGTTCACCTTCTCCACCTGCCACCACTGCAAAGAGAGGTGGTATCGGGTTATAGGAACTCAATACCAGGATTAAGGCTACATTTGCAGCATTGCTGATGTCATCAGCGACTACAGGAGGAGCATGGGGCTGTAGCTTAGCAGACTCCGCTGGCCAAGGGGTTGCTGTTGGTGGTGAATTTTATTTTTTATTTTTATTTTTTGAGATGGAGTCTCGCTCTGTCACCCAGGCTGGAGTGCAGTGGCATGATCTCAGTTCTCTGCAACCTCTGCCTCCCAGGTTCAAGCAATTCTCTGCCTCAGCCTCCTGAGTAGCTGGGATTACAGGCACCCGCCATCATGCCCAGCTAATTTTTGTATTTTTGGCAGAGACGGGGTTTCACCATCTTGGCCAGGCTGGTCTTGAACTCCTGACCTCGTGATCCACCTACCTTGGACAGTGGTGTATTTTTTTAAAGCATCTATTTTTCTAGGCACTGTTGCAAGTACATGGGAAGCCATAGATAGTGATGCTTATGAGACGCTCAGGTCTAAGTGGGAGAGAGAGATCAAAACTAACTACAAGGCCACATGTAGTTGAAACATTAAGTACATGGTCAGGATCATCAGCTTTGGAGTTGAACTGTTGCTCTACAATGTTCTGTTATTAAGTGTAAAGCACTCGGCTCAGTGAATGGTGGTGGTGATGATGGGGTTGTTAAAGGAAGTAGGATGGCAGAAAAGTTTACACAGTGTGGTGGGGGACATGACTGAGGTGGCCTCTGACTGCAGGAGCAGCTTTCCTGGGGGAGTGGTTATGACAAGGCTAAATCTGGGGAGGTGGGTAGGGATCCATTGGATAAAGAAGAGGGAGGAGGGGTGATTTAGGAAGAAGGGACAGCATGAAGAAATGATGAGGTCAAACTGTTGGGACTGAATCAGTGGTTCTGAACTGGGGTAGTTTTGTCCCCAACCTTGGGTAGAAGCCAGGGATGCAACTAAACATCCCACAATGCTCAGGACAAAGAATATTCACAGCAAAGAATAATCCACAACAAAGAATTACCCAGCCCCAAATATCCATAGCACTAAAGCCGAGATGCCCTGGACTAAAATTCTGGGTGAAATACCTACAAACTATTCAGTGTGGCCATCTCTTTTCCAGTCTCTCATCGCCTCCCTTCAAGTATCAAAATAAGTAAATAATCCACTAGAAACCTAGAGAAATGGGGATCCAACTGCTTTGTTGTGATTTAATTGCTTTTCCTTTGGTGCTGGTTACAGGTTAGAAATCCAAATGTCCAGTTTCTGGGGGATTCTAGGAGATAAGATGTTCAATATCATTTCAATACACGATGCAAAGAGGAATGTGATGGGCATTTAGAAACATTGATAGTATTTATGTTATCATTGAGTTCATTTATATCCTCTTTCCAAAAAGAATTAAGGAGACTGACTAAAGTGAAAATTTTTATATTTTTAAATTGGGAAGCTTATGTCATTAGGAGAATAAGCATGGAAAAGATAGGGTGAAAACAATGATGAGGTTCATGTAAAAAATTATTTACAAAAGCACATTTGGAGAGGGCTGGGGGACCAAGAAGAGCCACACATTTGACCTTAGGTTTCTTAGGTTCCAATTTTGATGGTCTTACCTGGCAAGGGTTCGTGGCACAGATAGTGTGGTGAGGCACATGGTTTGCAAACCACCAAATAACTTAAAGTATTCCTTACATCCAAAATACTATTCCACGGGACAGTGATTTCTAGGACCCTCGTTGAAAACAAACCAACTTGGGAAATACAGCAAATATAGAGAAATAATAACTTGCCTCACAGTGTATCTGCAATGCCTCAGTGAATGTTTGTGGAATGAATGCTTGCTGCAAATGTACACTTGCTGCACAGTTGTGGTTAAGAAGGTTATAGAGCTGAATGCCTAGTTTTGAATCTCAGCTTTGTCACTCATGAGCTGTGTGACTTTAGGCAAATCTCTTAAATTCTCTGTACTCAGTTTCCTCACTGATCCCCACGGGGTGGTTATGAGGAGTAAATGTGTTAATGCATATGAAGTGCTTAGCATCGTGTCTGCCACATACGAGGTGCTCTATAAACATACGCCATTTTTCTTATCTTAATTTGAACAAGATGTTTTTGGTTTAGTGAATAAGAGCTCCAAATATGGAGTCAGATTGCTCTGTAAATGTTAACTTCCTCTATGAGTATCATCATCGTTATGGTGTGAAAGAAAATGGCATGTTTGGCAAATAGTGAGGCATAAACTCTGCAGCAATTTTAAGATGCAACATCATTAAGATAGCTGAGTGGGAAATTCCTGTATAATTCCCGTCGACCTTTAATTTCTAAGCCTCTCTTGAATACATGTAAATTTTTTTTTCTAGAACTTTTCAGAGCAAAGTTCCACCTCTTGGTAGGCCCTCTCTTCAGTTTTCTTCCAAATGACCCTTAGTGTTTGAGCAGGCCTCTGAAAGAAAACATCATCATTCTTGACCTCCAGGTACAATGCGTTCTGGTAATAGGAACCCCTGCTTTGGGCAGAGGAATCTCCATCTCCATCCTGGCTGTGCATTTATGAATGCCTTCGTTGAGCATGGGCACACTGCAATTATTTCATTAACAGTGTGTGTTGGGATTGTACATTTAGGGGAGAAAGGGAAAACACTTCTTACAATTGTATGTAATTTGGGACCAGTGTGGTTACCCACAGCAGTCTGTCAACATCATGTTAATTACAGTCACAGCAACACAGCAGCTGTGCATGGCACAAAGCCTGTCTTCAGGGGACACACTCCAGACAGCATCCTTCATTATACTCCATTCTTACTCCTCCTGTAGGTTCTGTAGTCAGGATGATCCTTGACCTATATTTTAAAGCCCAATCGCATAGAGAGGACCTTTGATTCGAATCTCACAAGTGCAGGGAGTTATTATCCATTCCAGAATGTTTGGAGCTGAAGTTTCTGGCAGCCAATGTTGGCACTTTGAGAGCATATGAATACCCCATAGTGCCACACTTAGAATGAATTCCAAACTCCTTACCATACTTTTCCCTGACCACTTTGTTTTAATTGCCTCCATCCACCCTGCTATTTTCTATTTTAGCACTCAATTTTTATCCCCTTCAGAGATTTAGTAGCCATTTATAATCATGTTATTAACACATCTTGCTTATTTTGGGTTCGTCTCCCTCATTAGTATATAAGAACCAAAAAGACCCAAAGTGCTCCTATCTTCTTTACTGTGATAGCCTGGTGCTTGGCACAATACCAAAAACAGCAGGTGCTCAGAAAATGCTTGTCAAGTGAGTGGATCAATCAATGCTGCACTAGCACATAGAAGTCCAAAAGTAGAGGGGGCTAAAACAAACCCTTGTGAAAAGTAGCAATCCCCTGTTGGGAAGGGGTAAAAATGAAAGTTCCTGCCATTTGACCCAGCAGTCCCACTACTGGGTATATATCCAAAAGAAAGTAAATCGTTCTATCAAAAGGACACATGCACCTGTATATTCATTGCCATTCTATTCACAATAGCAAACACATGGAATCAACCTAGGTGCCCATCAATGGTGGACTGAATAAAGAAAACGTGAGACATATACACCATGGAATACTATGCAGCCATAAAAAAGAATGGAATCATGTCTTTGCAGCAACATGGATGCAGCTGGAGCCCATTTTCCTAATGAAATTAATGTAGAAACATAAAACCAAATACTGCATGTTCTCTCTTATAAGTGGGAGCTAAACATTGGGTACTCACGGACATAAATATGGGAACAATTAACACTGTGGACTACTAAAGGGGACTGGGATGGGGACAGGGGTTGAAAAACTAACTATTGGGTACTATGCTCACTATCTGAATGAGAGGATCATATGTACCTCAAACTTCAGCATCATACAATATACCCAGGCAAAAAACCTGCACGTGTACCTCCTGAATCTAAAAAGTTGAAATTATTTTAAAAAAATACCTTGGAACGTGCAAAGAAAAAAATAAGGAATATTGGCTGGTGCTGGGGTACTGGTGGTTCATTTCAAAGAAGAGAAGGAATTTGGACTGGGAAAGGAGTGCTGAAATGATATTTTAATTTAATTTAATTTAATTTAATTTAACTTCATTTTTAGATGGAGTCTCGCTCTGTCACCCAGGCTGGAGTGCAGTGGCACGATCTCAGCTCATGGCAAGCTCTGCCTCCCAGGTTCACGCCATTCTCCTGCCTCAGCCTCCCAAGTAGCTGGGGCTACAGGTGTCCGCCACCATGCCCGGCTAATTTTTTTTTGTATTTTTAGTAGAGACGGGGTTTCACCGTGTTAGCCAGGATGGTCTTGATCTCCTGACCTCGTGATCCGCCCGCCTCAGGCTTCCAAAGTGCTGGGATTACAGGCGTGAGCCACTGCGCCTGGCCGAAATGTTATTTTAAAAATTCAGTTTGGCCGGGTGCAATGGATCACGCCTATAATCCCAACACTTTGGGAGGATGAGGCAAGCCGATTTCTTGAACCCAGGAATTCGAAACCAGCCTGGGTAACAGGGTGAAACCTTGTCTCCACCAAAATAATAAATAAATTAGCCGGGTGTAGTGGCAGGCACCTGTAATCCCAGCTACTTGGGAAGCTGAAACAGGAGGGTTGCTAGAGTTCAGGAGGCGGAGGTTGCAGTGAGCCAAGATCACGCCACTACACTCCAACCTGGGTACAGAGAGCTAGACTCTGTTTCAAAAAGGTTCAAGCCCACATTAGTATAATTCTAGCAAGTATAGCTCCATATAGGAAGATAGATCGGAGTCAATTCATAGTGAGGTGAATGCCCAGGGATATTGCTTCGCAATGGCTGACAAACTAACCACCATATTTAAAGCATGATCACCCAAGAGAGTGGTTCATGAGCTTGCCCAAGTGTACAAGTCACCCCAGAATCTTGTTAAGGCCATAGGGTCCTCGTTTCTATCTCCAGTTCAAGAGGATGGGGACACAGATCTCCAGTACCCCAGAGACCTAGTCAGAAAGTGGCAAAGTGAAAGGCTGGCCTCTCTATGGAGCAAAGAAAATGAGCTAATGCTAAGTTCATTTTTGACCAATGATTAAAGACACCAACACTTAAGCAATTTTGACTGAAAGTTGAAGCTTTCTTGAGTTTCACTGACACTCCCACGTTTCTGTTTCATTTAGACAAAAGTAGTCTAAATTCTGGTCCTGTCCATTTGCAGGGAGCAGGGCAGGAGTGCAGGCTTTATTGGAAATGAATGATGAACATGAAAGACAAGATTAAGTCAATGCCTTATGATAGAACAGCTCACAGCTGGGTGTGGTGGCTCCTGTCTGTAATCCCAGCACTTTGGGAGGCCGAGGTAGGCGGATCACGAGAACACATTGAGACCATCCTGGTCAACATGGTGAAACCCCATCTCTACTAAAAATACAAAAATTAGCTGGGCGTGGTGGTGCATGCCTGTAATCTCAGCTACTAGGGAGGCTGAGGCAGGAGAATTGCTTGAACCAGTCGGAGGTTGCAGTGAGCCGAGATCATGCCATTGTACTCCAGTCTGGCAACAGAATGGGACTCCGTCTCAAAAAAAAAAAAAAAACCAAAAAGCTCACAACATGTGAATCAACATGCCACAACAGTACATCAGATGTGCCTGGATACTTACTGATTTTGCAAAGCTGAAGAAGCTCTTGGTCTCTCCAGTTACCATGTTGGATGAGCCTGAAAATGAAAGATTCCCTCATTAAGCAATTGCTAATGAAAATTGACATCTCTTGTTATGCATGAAAAAAATGGCCATTGTTTGGTCCAGAACCGGCAAAATCTTGAAAACAAATTTAATTAAGCCTTGGCAAAGTGAGGGGAATGAGAATGAGGCATCAAGTTGACTATTTTAGCTAAGTGTCCCTAATCAAAGAGAAAGTGACATTTCTCATGGTGACCGTTTCATTACTTTGAAAAATTGGGCATGTAGCAAAAATATGATGTAGGCCAACATTTGAATAAAATATGAGTTGCCGAAATGTCTCTTTAGGTCTGTTCTTTGAGACTGAGAAGGGAGCTCCTTAGTGAACCTGATTTCAGAATCAAAATCAGATTCTGAATTTGATTCCCTAGCAAATGAGGAGCTTGGGGCTCTGACCTGGGCTGGGTACCTAACTGGTGGGAGATGTGGAGCAGAGTTAGACTATAGATGGATTGGAAAAAATGGGTATAGAAGCTTGTAGATGAGAATGAAAAGAGGCCCAGGGACCAAGAAAATGGTGTGACCCACGTGTCAGCTCCAAAGAGGTCTGAGACAAGTGGTATGAGAAACAGTTTTGCCAATTGGACAAGCAATATTCAGAGGGCAGATGGGAGGTGGAGTTGGGAAAGATTCCCTAAGATTCTCATATGGAGAGAAAAGATCCTTTACAGGGTTTGGGGGCAGGGGAGAATGAGAGAGCTCTTAACAGTATGGGGAACATTCAAGTACCATACAGGTGCTTTTTCAACGACTTTCCTGCCTTGTCTCCAAAGATTTGGGAGTAAGTTCTTCTCAGAGAGGAGTTATTTAATAACATAATCATGTGTATTTTAAACCATTTAGCCTGGGTAAACTAGTAGCCAGTTACTAGGTTGGTGCATAAGTAATTATGGTTTTTGTCATAACTTTTAATGCCAAAGACCGCAATTATCCTTGCACCAACCTAATAGCTTCCGTTTTTGTGGGGTGAGTACCACAGGGCATCACAGTACTAGACTTCGATCAATTAGTGACCAAGTGATCAATGTAATGAATTCGATAATTGTGAACTACTCAAATTGAATAATCAAGTTGAATTTCACCAAAATGACATCATGAAACTGGGGCAAAAATAGAATTATTGATAAGTGATAAGTAAGGATGACTACATCATCCATCTGCATTTGACTTACGTGTTAGTCATATCTGATATCCTTGCAATGTGCAGTGACTGTCATTGATAATAATAAGCTACACATCCACTTCAAAGGAAATACATGGCCATGATTGAAATTACTGGAACACTCCAGCAATGGGATGTTTACCTGCCTCTGGTGAGCTCGGCCTTCTTTCTGTTACAATGATCTGACGATGACAAAAAGATGCTTGCATATTTATACCCCTCAAATATTTATTTTATAAGCGCTACAGGTAATAGCAGGGAATTAGTGTTTTTTTTCTGAGTTACCCAGAATTAAGACTCTTCTATTGTACCAACAGGGGACGAAGGTACCAAGAATCTCAAACGCTGGATAAATCCAATATTGTTTAGTGTCAGAATATGCCATTTAGCTTCAAATACTCCTACTTTAGTTTGTGGAGACTAATGTTTAAATTAGTTTGCATGCCTATGACAGAAGAGAAGAAAAAGAAGAGAGAAAGGAGGCCTTGGAGCCTCATTTTGCTGGAGAAAATCTTCTCCCGGTTGTTTTTCATACATCTCTTCCACTCCTAAGAGCATAGAAGTGAATGTAGAAAGAGATGGAAACGGACATGAGCTCCATCTATCCAGAGCTTCTGTCTTGAGTGGGATGCTCAGGAGTAGTTTAGGGGAAGAAGAGTGTGTACTTCGCAACTTCTCGAATAGTGAAGATCCTCCCTTAAAACCCGCATGTCCTAGCCACTCTTCCTCATCCTACTGTGGGTCCTTCATGCCTTCTTTATTTCTGAACTTCCTTTGAAGACCTTCCTATTTTCCACCTGTGCTACCTTCTACAAGTGATGCCCCGTAATGGTTCTACTCATATCAGTGAACACATTGGCTTGGTCTTGCTTTATCCCATTTGAAATAATAGGACCTAGGACAGTAGGCACATGTTATTTTACAACTGAAAAGAATTCACAGCAATAGAAACATTATAGGAGACGTTAAAAAAATGAAACACCCCCATCCCACTATCCCAACGTATCTGCACAATTTACTTTTCAGAGCCTTTGCAGGCGCACATGCAGAGTTACATATTGCCGACCATGTCCCTGATGCTGTTTTGCACTCACCGTATAAAATGTAGGTTCCCAAGGGTTTGAGAAGACTGAGACCTTTTCCAGTGTTGTCCCCACAGAGGCAATCCAAAACGATGTCCACTCCTTCAGCAGAGATTCTAAACGGTGAGAAGGCAAAGCAAAATTCTGTGACCTGTCAGGAGCCAGACCGCCAATCCCTTTCTTTCCTGTGTCATACTGTTTGACTCCCAGATTAAGGAACCCTGAGAGTTCCAGGAGTAGCAACAAATAGGGCAGGAGCCCAAGAGGTGGATTTATCTTCCCGGATCCAATGATAAAAATGTCACAAAACTGGAGGCAGCTAACGATCCGGCTGGTAGCTGGCGCTGGGAACCAGCCTGGGCTGGAGGAATGAACTTGGGGTCAGTGGGTCTGAGTTTGTATTTAGCTCCTTTACTCAAATTCTCTAGCTTTGGCTTTCTCCTTTGTAATGTGGAGCTGGTATGTTTCTTTGTGGTAAGAATGAAATGAGGTGACAAGGAGGCTCAGGCTTGCCACAGAACAGTCATTGGGTACCTCCAGTTAGCAACTGCTATGTGCAGAGCAAGGATTAGTTGCTAGCTCTGTTCAAGGTGCTGGAGGTAGAGTGAACCAAACCAGTATGCTCCCTGTCTTCGTGGGACTGCTTCTCCAGCAGAGACTGGCCTTCCTACTTCCTAACTTCCCTTTACAGTGAAAAAATAAAGCATGTTAATCTAACTTGCAAGCTTCTTCTCTTCCTCCAATGTCCAGGTCTAACCTAAAACTAATGCTAAGAGGAAGAGGGTTAAATAGAGATGAACTTCCTCCAGCAACAGGAGGCTGTGGAGTAGAAAGAAGCCACATTTGTACTGCATTAGACAAAGCATTTGTTGATCTCTTCTTCTATTTATTTATACATTCATTGATTCACTCACTCACTCAATAATGCATGTAAGCAACTTTTACTGGGCTCCCACAGTTAGAAGATATACAGGAGGGGCCTACAGAACACGAAGGCTCTGGAGATTGTGGGGAAGATATTCATGCCCACAGAGATCCTATTCTTGCAGATCCCTGCTCTGTTCGGACAAGAATGGCATTCCTTGTGTTTGCAAGTTTGCAGGATTAACTTATCTTGGCAAATATCTCAATTTTTCTACCCCCAAGTTCACCCTAGCAAAATTTAGGCGTTGCAGCGTGTGTCAACAGGTGGGTCTTGTGTCCACAGTGTCACTAACTAGGAAATTGCACGCACATCTCCTGGGTGCGGAGACTAAGTCAGCTTCCCCATGCAGCTGAGTCTTTATGTGACTGTGCCCTTCAAAAGCCCTCATGTCATGTCCACAATCCAGCCCACTACCAAGGTGCATCCAAAATGATCAGCTTAGCTTCCTGCCTAATAGAGCTCTTATCTGCACAGGGGTGTCCTCTTAAGTCTCACCTGAAAGTTCAAAACAAAGGAATTAGGACAGTGGATCTCAAACCGAAGTGTGCACTGTAATAACCCGCAGGTTTATTAAAACAAAGATTGCAATCCTCCCCTTCTTCTCTGATTCTGTAGGCCTGTGATGGGGGTTTGCATTTCTAATATTTGTTTCCAGGTGCTGCGGCTGCTGCTAATTCCAGCTCCACACTCTGAGAATTACCCATCTAAGCCAGTTACGAAGGAGCCAAACTGGCACTTCTTGTTTTGTTTGTTAGTTTGTTTGTTTTACAAATTAACTAATTTGTTCTGTAAATATCCAGCAGTGGGCACCGCACTAGGCACGGGAGGATGTAGTGTATTGCTTTCTCCTCTTTTTGGAGCGTATAAAAGGCACATATTCAACAATAGTTACGCAAATAAATGTTAAGTTGAAATGTGGTCTCATGCCACTAAGGGCATGAATTGTGTAAATTGAGAATTTTCCCAATCAGGGCTATTAGAGAGGCATCCCTGGGGAAGGGAAGGAGTTAAGTCGTAAAGAGTGAAGGGAATAGTGTCCTAGGTAGAGGGAACAGCACGTGCAAAGGCCCTGTGGTCGAGGAAGACTGGGAAGTCGCCAGTGTGGTTGGAGTATGAAAACAAAGGGGTGCTTGCTTTGAGGTTGGGCTTGAGAGGCAGGCCCGAGTTGAACCACACGGACTCTTGGTTGCTGGGCTTCAGGTTGGTGGTCAGGTCTTCACCTTGCATTATGGGCTGGGTAATTGTGCTCCTATCTCCCTCACTTCTGCCAGGATCTGTTTTCTGCCACGTTTGCTCACTCTTGTGGGAGTGGGATCCTGCTATGTTTTTACCAGCCAGCCCTCCTGAGCCATCAAGTCATCCCAGTGAACTGCATTTCCCCAAGACCTCTCCCCTTGCCAGCAGGACGCCCACCTGAGGTCAGAAGCAGCCTCACCAATATTAGGCCATGCATACCTCCTGCTATACCCCTGATGGGTCTGCCCAGCCTTGAATTTTCATCCCCTGATGCTCCTCATATCTGCATTCTACTTGGCGGACCACATTCTCTCCCATGAACTGCCAGTCATATCTCCTTGTATTAGCCCCACCTTGACCTGTTGCTCTGTCTGCTGGACTCTGGTTCTGCAGAAAAGCAGGGCATGTCCATAGCCAGCAGTGTACTATAAACTCCTGTGCACTTCCCCATCTTCACCTCCCACCCACAGCTCAAGGCATTTGGCCTTTTGATTGTCCCTAGAACTTTCTGACCTCAGGGCCTTTGCACGTGCTGTCATCGCTGCCTGGACAGCCTTTCCTCTGCTCTCCTTAGAGCTGACTCCTCATCCTTCAGATCTCACTCACATACGATCCTCCCAGAGGAGCTGTAACTAATCACTCCACCTGAAATGTATCTCCATTTTAGTTTCCTTAATACTTTAGTGTCTACACTGGAGACACTTTTTAGCACGTACCATAAGTTATAATTATTTATTGACTTTCTTTTCCACCAAAATTTAAGCCCCAAGGAGCATGTTTGTGCTGCTTATAGTATCTGTAGCCCTTCTCTTCCTGCTGGATATAGTGTTGCTTCTCAAGAAATAGTAATTGATCAGAGGAATGCACAAGTGTTTCAATGACTGGGTAACCGAATGAATGAAAGACGATGAAGAAAACAGTTTAAGACTGCTATTCTGTGTCTCTATATGTGCACTTCCTTGGAAAGGAAACTCACATTTCAGAACTCTCCTATATAACAGCTATTTCGTAATTAACCCTCACAAAAAGTCTATGAGGCAGGCATTTTAACTCCACTTTTTAAAAAGTGAAATCAAGGCTTACAGATGCAGCAATCTTGCCCAGGCTTACGTAACTAGCACAGCTGGAATTCAATTCTAGGCCTAGTTTAACTCCAAAGATGATGGCCTTTTCACCACTCTGAGTTTAAGACTTTAATAAATGTTCAAGCCAGTGTTAAGTATGGAAGCATCACTTTAGCAAGCAGCTCTGAGAAGCAGGCAATTTAATTTAGTCTTTGAAGAATTCAGGCTTAAATTTTGTCTTGAGATAAATACACATGCATTCAGAGTCTGATTACATTTGATCAAAGTTTGGCCTGGATCAAACATCTAGACCAAAAAATTTCTCTTTTCAAGCTAGTTGTCCCCCAGAGTTTATAGGAGAGACCCAAGTTCAGAGTCCCACAAATTTACCCTTAATTTCCAGCCACTGGATAACCATTTTCTGAGTGTTTACTGCATGCTAGGCACTGTGCATGCTGAGTTGGGAATACACAGAGAAGGCAGAAGTTTGCCATGACCATCCAGGAGCTCATGGGCTACAAGAGGAGACATCTATAAATGGATCAAACACAGAGTGATCACTGCTCCAATAGAGCAACTTACGAGCATTGGAAGATGACCCTCTGTTGAGGGTTGGCAGCAGAGGGAACCAGAGGGAACAGGATGTGCAAAGCCCTATGGTGGGAGGAAGACTGGGAAGCAGCCAGTGTGGCTGGACTATGAAAACAAAGGGCCGATTGCTTTGAGGTTGGGCTGGAGAGGCAAGTGGGAGTTGAACCACACGGACTCTTGGTTGGTGGGCTTCAGGTTGGTGGTCAGGTCTTCACCTTGCATTATGGGCTGGGTAATTGTGCTCCTGTCTCCCTCGCTTCTCCCCGGGTCTGTTTTCAGAGCAGAAATTGGCCAGGTGACAAAGGGAAGGCACTTCTCGGAGAATAGTATCACAGCTTGACCTAGGACAGTGAGAAGGCTTTGGGACACTAACCATGGCAATGAGGAGGCCCGGCCACTGGCTCCTTCTAGAAGGACCCTAAGACTGGCTATCACAACCAACAGCTAACATGGAGGTGGGTAGGCAGGGGAGAGGGGTGGCTCAAGGGCGACACAGCACTGGGCTTAGGAATATACATTTTATATCAGTGTTAAGCATTCAGTTCTGCTACTTACATGCTGTATGACCTTAGGTGAGTTACTTAGCCTCTCTGTGCCTCAGTTTCCCCAACTGTGTAAGGGGATGATGGTGATAACACCTACGTTTTCTTTATGAAGCTTGAATGAATTGATGCAAATGGAGCACAGAGCCCAGCTCATGGTAAGCTCTCGGTCCATGGTAGCTTTGACTGATTACCATTTTTCAAAATGCCCCAACTTCAAGTCTTTTGGTTGGGAAAAGGGCATGAAAAGAAAGAGTATGCAAAACCTCTCCAACTCAACCTTCAGGGTGGGTGGAGACACCAGCCCAGAAATTACTAGAGTTGAGGCTTGATGCTCTTGACCTTCCGAAGAGAGTGTGCCACACTCTTGAGCGCTTACTATGTCGCAAGTAGAATGCTAAGAACTTCCTAAGTGTTTCATCATTGAGACTGGGTCTTGCTCTGTGACCCAGGCTACATTTATGCCTCATGCTGATCCTCTGACTGTGGGGCCATCATTGTCCCCATTTGATGGACAAGGAAAATGAGACTTAGTGAGGTCAGGTGACTCGCCCCAGGGCCCACTGCATAGAGTGGGAAGACCTTAGTTTGTTCCATCACATCTAGAAACCAGACAAGGGCATCAAAGGCGAAGTAGGGTTTCGTAGGGTAAGTAGTAGCCAACCCCGAGGCGACTACCACTGTCACTTCTGTGCCATGCAGGTACCTGGCAGGGATGAGCAAAGCTGGGGGGTGCTTCCTTGGGCTTAACACTAGAAGGAGACACTTGTGGGTCTCCTTCACATTCAGGCCACCTGCCCCCTTCCACACTTCTCTCTCAGTATTTCTACAGTTGAATCATGTGCATGTCTGGGGGTCAACAGAACCACAAATCCCCTCCTTCCTGCCATCATTGCATCCTTTTGAAGGTCAGTGGCCGGGTGGAGGGTGGGAGGAGGGAGAGAAATTGGATTCTGAGGGGGAGAAGTTGGGCAGAGGCAGATATCATTCTCAGGACCTGAGCGTGAGGATGCTTTTGCTCTTTCTGTCAAACCATTCCAGCAGCTATTGCTCCTTTCAAGGGTAGAAATGTTCCTTCGGGTAAGAATTTCAAAATTGAAAAGCGCTCCATCTCTGTTGAGTCATGACAAATCCGATAAAAGGATTGTACTGAACCGGACTCAGTTGGATCTATTTAGAATGTTCCTGGTCCCATGAGCAACCTTGGGACTAGCCCTGTCTCAGTTAACACCCACACTGAAAAGCACTGCAGTAGCCCTTTTAATGAAATAATCATGAAAATCACAAATGGAGCTGGAAGGCTCATCAGAGGAACAAGGACCATCCTCATCATTTCTGTGCCCCCCGACTCTGGTTTCTGGGGGTGTTCACTGCCTGCATATGTATAATTATTACATGAAAGCAAGGAAGGCAGGGCAGAAGGCCAAATGCAGCAATTCCTTTGTGTGCTTTTTCCTGCTGCCATAAATCTCTGCGGATTTAAAAAGCAAACACAAATAGCCCCAGCTCGGGGATTATATGAGCCAAATTCAGCACAAGATATTTCAGAGTTGCTGATCCAAGACCTTCATGTCTGTCCTTCCTGTGTCCCCAGCCCCGGCCTCTGGATGGTGAATGCTGCCTCTTTCCTTCTTGATCACACAGATCAGGGAAGAATTTCTCTTGAGTGGCGGTAGGTTCCAACAGAGCCAGTGCTGAGAGAGAAACCCTTTGACCTTGCCAAGAAACGAATTCTCCTCTATGGTGACATTGCTGTCCAGCTGGGTCTTTGGCTCTCCACTCATATTTCTCTTTCTGAATCCCTTTTTCTCAGAACTCATCTGTGCCACAGCTTTAACCATCACAGGATGAGACTATTTCCGAGTGCCTGGCACTTAGTAGGTTTTGCACAGGGTGCCAAGCACGGTACCTGGTACACAATAAGCTTCTAATAGAGGACTAGACACAACACCTACTCCACCGTAGGCTTGTCACAGAGTGCCAAGCAGAGCAGCCAGCACATGACAGGTTTCTCACAGGGGGCCAAGCCCAGTGCTGATGTGTGGTAGGCTTCTTGGTAAGTGTTTACTATTAGTAGTTCCCATTTGTACTTAGCAATACTACCTCCAGGAATCCCTTCTAGATCCCTTTGTCCCTATTCTCTCCAGGTGATTAGACTCTTATTAATTTCCACCAGTTTTAAAATAAGCTCCTATTACGTTCCAGGCATCATGCTAGAAATGCAGGAGGTCGGTCTGATCTCTGCCTTTTCTCAGCTTATACCCCTTGGCTTCACCTATGACTGGAATCTGCAAGATTCAAGTCATTTGAACAATTAGCTGCTCCCCCTCGATCAGGAGTTTGAATCTTTCCTCTGTGGGCTTTGTGCTCCTTTGGCTAGAGATTGTGCTTTATCTCAGTTCCCTAACTTCCAGAGCCAGCTCACATCAGTCATTTGGAAAATGCTCGAAGTGGGTGGTTGTTTTTTTTAAATCATTGAGACTGGGTCTTGTTCTGTTGCCCAGGCTGCAGTGCAGTGGCATGATCATAGCTCACTGCAGCCTCAAACTCCTAGGCTCAAGAGATCCTCTTGTCTCAGCCTCCCAAGTAGCTGGGACTACAGATGTACACCACTACACCCAACTAATTGTTTTTTAGAGATAGGAGTCTCATTATGTCACCCAGGTTCATCTCAAACTCCTGGCCCCAAGTGATCCTCCAGCCTTGGCTTCTTAAAGTGCTGGGATTATAGGCGTGAACTACCACACCCAGCCTAAGGGAGGGGCTTTGTACTCACTGGAGCTCCAGTCCCACTTTCCCAGGCCTGTTGTGCAGGCCCCCTGGAGTTCTCACTTTCACACTATATTTATCTTGTCTAAAGGAAGTCAAGCTTCCATTGCTCATTGTCTAATAACAACAAAAAGGAAAAGAAGTCTTGGTCTCATCTTGCAGTATTTTCCCTAGTCACAGTCATTCTGTCTTGTTCTCCTTCAAAATCACTATAGGCACTGCCTCTCCCTTCCCCTTTCTGCTACTCATTCTCCTGATTTTGGAGATCTCTTCTCTTACTCATCCTGTACATGGCAGCCAGATCAGTTTTTTTGTGGATTCGCCTTTCAAAACAGTGCTTAAGTGCTTCAAATCTGCAAGGAACTCTACATTTCTGACATAATGCAATGTTTACTCCATTTAAGAGCTTTCAAGAGCCTCATCAATCTAGCCCAGTTCTCCACTAGGGTCTGGAGACGTTTCATATTTTCATGACTTGAAGGGCAGGGGGGTGCTACTGGCATCTAATGGGTAGAGACCAGGGATGCTGCTCAACATCTACAATGCACAAGGCGGTGCCCCCCCGACAGCAGAATGAGCCTGACCCAAATGTCCACAGTGCTGAGGTTGGAAGCTCTGATCTAACCCCGTCCTAGCATCTGAACACCTCACAAAACCACATGCTTTAATACAGGCAATCTGGCTTCCTCCCTGGCTGAGGAGCAAGCTGCCCTCACTTCCTTTGTGAGAGTAAGAGTGGGTGCTAGAAAGATCACAAACTCTGGAACTACAGCCACCCGGGACTGAGTCCCGTCACACCTATTTGTGTGACATTTACTTAACCAGACTTGCCTTGCCTCCCTCTGAAAAATAAGCACAGTGTTTACTTCATAAAATGTGTAAGACCCCAAAGAGAGCTCCCACGTGTTCTTCAGGCTTCCATTTAGGCATTGCTCACCTGTGCCCCCACACTGCTGTGTACTTCCCTATCAGCTGTCAACCCCATCAAGACGATCAGGGGGATTTGCTTGTTTTGCTCACCACTGTATTTTCATAGTCTGTTCGTAGGCATCGCTAATATAGATGGTCCTCCATTTACAATGGCCTCACTTAATATTTTTTCAACTTTGTGATGTACCCATACAACCGTTCAGTTTCTCACTTTCAGTACAGTATTTCGCAAGCATTAAGAACCCTGAGTTGTGTATACCTGACTGCACACAACTCGAGGTTTTCAACACTTTATTGTAAAATAGGCTTTGTGTTAGATTATTTTGCCCAACTGTAGGCTAATGTAAATTTAGGGTAGACTAAGCTAAGCTATGATATTCAGTAGGTTAGGTGTATTAAATACATTTTTGACTCATGATATATTTTAAACTTATGATGAGTTTACAAGGATGTAACGCCATTGTAAGTTGAGAAGCATCTGTACAGGAATAAATGAAAAAACAAAAGGTCTGAAAGAATAATGTGTACCCTTTTCCCACCCAATGAAGTTTTAAAATGTTGTGTATTGTGGGTTTTCTTTTCTTTCTTTCTTTCTTTTTTTTTTTTCTATTAAGATAGTCTCTTTCTG
Source organism: Mandrillus leucophaeus (assembly GCF_000951045.1). Lineage (NCBI taxonomy): Eukaryota > Metazoa > Chordata > Mammalia > Primates > Cercopithecidae > Mandrillus > Mandrillus leucophaeus. The sequence continues at coordinate 5,678,323 of NW_012103920.1, forward strand.
TTGCCCAGGCTGGAGTGCAGTGGCATAATCTTGGCTCACTGCAGCCTCCACCTCCTGGGTTCAAGCAATTCTCCTGCCTCAGTCCCCTGAGTAGCTGGGATTACAGGCATGCACCACCACACCCGGCTAAGTTTTGTATTTTTAGTAGAGACGGGGTTTCACCATCTTGGCCAGGCTGGTCTTGAACTGCTGACCTCAAGTGATCTTCCTGCCTCGGCCTCCCTAAAGTCCTGGATTTACAGGCATGAGCCACTTAAGCCCGGCCTTAAATATATTTTTGACTCATGATATTGTAAGCTTCTGATGGGTTTACAGGGATGTAACTCCATTGTAAATCGAGAAGCATCTCTACATGAATGAATGCATGAATGAATGAACAAATCGTCTGAAATAATACTGTGTACCCATTTCTACCCAACAAAGTTTTAAAATGTTGTTTGATTTTTTTAAAGGCAGGTTTTTTCAATAGCTTTGAGATATAATTGACATACAATAAACTGTACATATTTAAAGTGTACAATTTGATGAGAGATGAAATATGTTCACACCTGTGAAACCCTCACCACCATCCATGTAATGAACATATCCTTCACACCCAAAAGTTGCCTTGAGTCCTCTTGTAAACCAAGAGGAGTTTTGCAGAATAGAAAGCTGATAGAATCGCACATTTCCAAGGCCAAATCTAGTCCTACCTCTCAATTTCCTTATCTGTAAAATGAGGAATGTTCACCTTGCAGGGTTGTCTCAAGTGCACATAAAATGGTCTAATTGAACTCGTAGCAGGACGGCAGGAGATCAACAAAGCGTGGCTATTATTATCTGCCCTGTTTTGTCCGAGATTCCCTTGTGTGGATTCTCTCACGCTTCCCTCCACCTACTGAAATCGATCGCAACCTTCAAGTGCACCTGAGGGGCTGTCCACCTTGACATGCTCTCTCTGATCTTTCTCTTTTCCTTATTTCTAAAGCCCTTGCAGTTAGGTACACACAACTCAAGGTTTCTAACGCTTTGGCTTGGTTTCACTCATAATCATCTCTCTCCTCCTAAAGAGAGAGAAAGTAACTGATGTAAAGGTTAGGTCTGTATCATAAATATGTTTTTTTTTCTATTCCCTTTACAACACCTGCCTCAAGGCTGAGAATGTGTTCAAAGGAGGCTTCCTGATTCACCTGCTTATAAAAGAGTTTTCATCTCCAGAAATTTTATCTTTTTATTTTTTTCTGCTTCATTGTACACATAATAGTGTAACAATATCTGTGATCAAAAAATAAAGAGAAATCACTCTGCATTCCACTCCTATTGCATGTTGGCAGTTGGATATTTTCCTTTTCCTTTCATTTTAGGTCTACATGCACTGAGAATTTGTACAAAGCTGTGATCACAGAGTAGACGGAATTTGGCATTCTGCTTTTTTCACTCAATGTGCTACCATGGGCATCTTTTTCATTTTGTGGCTATCTTCATAATTATCATTTTTTAAGGGACTGCACAATACTCAAGTATGTGGGTGTAGCATAATCGACTGAACTGTTTCCCTTCTGTTGATTGTGGAGGCTGGTTCTGAATTTTCACTATTGCAGACAATGCTGTAATTCACTCTGTCAACATGTGCTGAGCACTTACAATGAAGCAGAAGCAGTGTTTGGCTCTGTAACAGGCAGCCTTGTACCTGTAGCTTTGCTCTTCTTATTTCCTGAGTGTAGGTTTGCTGGGATGGAGGGTCATGTAAACGTATTTGTAACTTCCTGGGCAGTCTGAGTGTAATCCCAAGATCTCTATTTAAAAACACAATGAATTGTGGGAAGTCACCTTTGAAGGAAGGTGAGGGTGAGGTGGGTCTCAAATGCCTTCTGTTCCTCTGACATTAGCAGACACCAGTGATTTGGGGGCTAAGAGAGTAGATCTAGGACAGTGGGAAGATGAGAGGATGGGAAGGATGTGGAGGAAATGGGGCAGGCAGGAGTTCCCTGGTTACGGGCTATTAGTTTTTCAGAAGAGATGCCATCTCCCTTCTCTTCCCACTCCCCACATCCTGCCAGCTGCACTGGCCTCCTTTCAGGTTCATAAGTTCAGCAAGCTTTTCCCGATGTGGGACCCTAGCCCATGCCATCCCTGCTAGTCAGAAATGCTCTTCCTTTGGCCAACTTCTCACCCCTCAACTCTCAGCCAAAATCCCACTCTATGATTGACAGTGTTTCTGATTTCTCCATCAGTAAGTATTCAGGAGCACCTTGCATTTCACTACCAGAGCACATGTCGAAAATGTGAATCAGTTATTTCTCTTTATGGTTTTATTTTTTGTCCCCTCTCCTTCCATTAAGACTACATTCCACAAGGACAGTGACTCTCAAGGTGGTATTGCTGGATCTCTGGCCCTGGCACAGTCTCCAGGCCATCACAGACACAAAGCACAGATGTATTAAGCAATTGTATGCATGCATACATGAAAGAATGCTTGCAAAAATATCACGTAAGGAAGTCAAAGAAAAAATGACTGAACGGACAATGATAGTTCGTTTTCCAGACCACAGCTTAAGAGACTTGAGTTAAAGATAGGAAGAACTGACCGGGCGTGGTGGCTCACGCCTGTAATCCCAGCACTTTGGAGGCGGGCGGATCACGAGGTCAGGAGATCGAGACCATCCTGGCTAACCCCATCTCTGCTAAAAATACAAAAAATTAGCCAGGCATGGTGGCGGGCGCCTGTAGTCCCAGCTATTCGGGAGGCTGAGGCAGGAGAATGGTGTGAACCCGGGAGGCAGAGCTTGCAGTGAGCGGAGACTGTACCACTGCACTCCAGCTTGGGCAACACAGCAAGGCTCTGTCTCAAAAGAAAAAAAACGTACCTGAGAGCTATGGAACTGGGCAAATGGATGTCCTCAGAATTAGTCTGCAGCCTCTAGACATCTGAGAAACAGAGGGTCAACTTCTAATATCTAGCTTTAAGCTTTCCTTTCACATCCTGCTGGAACTATTGGGACAACCTTAAATTATACGCAATGCTCTGCATTCAAAATTTAAAAATAAATCTGAAAACTCAGACCATCAGAACACCCCCTTTTTAAGAAACTTCCCAAGTTTCACCAAATCTGTTCTAAAACTATCACCTCAAATAACTAGCTCTCCCATCCACTTTTCCTTCAGTTTTCCCAGCTTAATCTGTGATTTGAAGAAAATTGTTTCCTTTTTCAGACAGGCTTTTGCTGTCTGTCACCCATGCTGGAGTGCAGTGGCATGATAGCTCACTGCAACCTCTACCCCCAGGATCAAGCAATCCACCCACCTCAGCCTTCTGAGTAGCTTGAGACTACAGGCATGCATCACCATGCTCAGCTAAGTTTTGTATTTTTGGAGGGGGGTGCAGGTAGAGATGGGGCTTCACCATGTTGGCTAGGCTGGTCTCAAACTCCTGGGCTCAAGTGATCTGCCCTCCTTGACCTCCCAAAGTGTTGGGATTATAGGCATGAGCCACTGTGCCCAGCCTTGTTTCTTTATTATGATTCTATCTGGACTACGTAATACCTTTGTATGTAGCAATTTTGTGTTGGAAAATGAGAATGCCGAAACAATGGCTCTGGCCCAAATCTGAATCCTCTCAGGAGCTGTGAGTGGCATGGACCCTGAGAACAAGCCTGGAGCCCAGAGCAACAGCCAGAGTGAGACACACAAAATCATCTGAAACCATGATGGCAGCTGGGTCTCCATCTGATTCTCTGTGTTAACACACATGTGGTCATGATCAATAACTTCAGAATCACAGGTTATAAACCACCATTCCCCCAGGTGACTGCAACAACCAGCACATGATCTTGCAGTCCCAGCCTCTCTCCTCCCATCCATCCCCTCGGCACCACCAGTGATTGTTCAAAACTCAAGTCAATCATAGCTCCACTTCAGTTCGTCAGTGGCTCTTGGTCACACCCAAGTTGGAGTCCACATTTGCTAGATTGGTGTACATGGTCTTTATGTGCATGATACCTGTCTCCTTGCTCAGCCTCACCTCATGCCCCTCCTTCCCTTTCCCGCCAGATGTCCCTGTGCCAATACCTATAATTAGATGAGATAACAAGACATCCCTGGACTTGCACCCTAGTAAGCCTTCTTGTAGTTGTCCCCGCCTCTGAGGCTCTTGAGTTCCTCAGTATGCATGCACAAGACTTTCCTTTCCCAGAGCAGCAGCCCCCTCCCTGCCCCTTTCTTCCTATGCGTAATTCTGGCTCATGCTTCACTCTTCAGAGAGGTGCTATCTGTACAGGAAAATCACGGGCTCCAAAGTTGAAATGCCTGACTTGACTCCAGGCTCCACCCTTTACTGCCAGTGTCAGGCCTTTCTGGGTGCACACAATGACAAGGTTTCTCAATTTGCTTTCAGTAAGGCGTAGCCAATGACCTGAGTAGTAGTGCTAGACTATGAGAAGGGTGTGTGTTCCTTCTGGGACTGACCCAAAAAACCTCCTCTTCATGACCCTTTGGTGCTCTCTGCCCATCTGTTGGCTAGAAGCTAAGGACCTTAAGACCCAAGACAATAGGGGAACCATAAGATGAAAAGAGCCTGGGTCTCTGAATGCTCTTACAGAAGATCATCTACCGAATATCCACCTTAAGCTGTCATGTGAATGAATGAGAAATAAACTTCTATGCATTAAGATGGTCAAATAGGAGCTAGCGTAACTTTAATACATTAGCTTTGCAAGTTACTTAGCCGATTCGTTCCTTGGTGATAATGGGGTAAAGGGGATTAAATGAACTAATGCATTTGAAGTATTTGGCTCAGAGCTAATAATACTAAGCTCCCAATATATGTTTGTTATATATTACTATTATTATTATTATTATTATGATCCCTCCTTTAAATAAGTGCTACTGCTCTTTGAGAGCACAGCAAGGGCCAGCCTAGTGCTTTTTCAAAAGCAAACATCTTACCTTTTAACTTCTTGCACATAGTCTGCATTTCTGTCAAAGAGGTGGGTCACAGAGTCTTTGATTGCTTCATGCTTGAAAGTAGAGGCTGTTCCAAAGACAGTCACATTGGGGACAGTGGAACACAGCTGAGCCACAGCTTGACCCTGGAAGGAAAAGACAATAGCTATGTCACACATAGGAGCCACCAGTGCATAGCCAATCTTGCTGGGTGTAGAGCAGGATTTCTCCATTTGCACTATTTTTTTTTTTTTTTTTTAAAAGCAATGGAGTCTCACTCTGTCACTCAGGCTGGAATGGAGTGTGCAATGGAGTGATCTCAGCTCACTGCAGCCTCTGCCTCCTGGATTCTAGCCATTTTCCTGCCTCAGCCTCCCAAGTAGCTGGGACTACAGGCACATGCTGCCACACCCAGCTAATTTTTTGTATTTTTCTTAGAGATGGGGTTTCACCGTGTTGCCCAGGCTGGTCTCAAACTCCTGAGCTCAGGCAATCCACCCTCCTCAGCCTCCCAAACCTCAGCCTCTAAAACCAAGTGTTGTCTATTTCTGGTGTTCCATCTACCATTTTAAGGAGGAAAACTATTCTACCAGAGTCATCTGCGATGTTAATTTCTGCCTATCACCTTATTTTCCTGTCTTCATGCTGGCGGACTAAATCAGGTTGGCAGGTCAATTTATGGAAATGTTATCTTATCACGCATTGCAATTAAAGGAAACGTTGAGAAAATCGTAGAATGTCAGAGTTGGAAGATCATCCAATTACCCCCTCCCCATGACTGCTCTATAGATAAAGGAAAAGACATTCAGAAAGGTTAAGGTTACCCATTTTTTCAGAGGCAAATCTGCGATTCAAAGTAAGGTGTCCTGGTTTCCAGTTATTGCCATTTTCCATTGTGTTATGCCGTCTACTTATTTTGACATTTTAAGCTAAGCAGGCTCTAAAGTTCCTACCTAAAGTAGACATGTTGCTGGCACATCCCCTTGGAGGTCAACATTTCAGAATATGGGCATGAACCTGAGACTCTGGACAGGCTATAGTTTTCTGTCCAAAGAATAGCATTGATATTTGTTTAATTCTCCTGCCTTCTAGATTTTATAAAACAAAGAGAGGACTATGTTTTCTAGGGAGTGTAAATATCAGCAACCAATGCAGCAATTCTCTAAAATTTGCTGGCCTCAGAGATGTCACAGTTACAGCTCCATATGGACAGGGCTTGCTATGATAACCTTCTTAGTACTAGGACAGGAAATTACAATTAGTTCCAGTATCCCTGTATTCCCTTCTGCCCTCTGTCCTTAGGTAAAGAGGACGTACATTCATTCAACTATTTTTCAGATTTCCATTCTGTACTGCTTGCACTGTGCTATGGATGCCAGGGTGTCCAAAGTGATTGGCATGTGTAAATCTCCAGTCCCAAGTTGCCCACTGAGTCCTGGACTTGCATCTCTATCGTTTTGGCATTTGTCTGCACCTGGCTCTCCCATAAGCAACACATCACACTCAACTGATCTAAACCTAACTCGTGCCCATCTCTGAATGAATGAGTCAGTTTCCTAGTGCTGCTGTAACAAAGTTCTACAGACCCAGTGGCTTAAACATCAGAAATTCCTTTTCTCACAGTTCTGGAGGCACAAAGTCTAAAATCAAGGTATTGGCAGGGTTGGCTCCTTCTGAGGGCTGTGAGCGAAAGATCTATTCCAGGGCTTTCTTCTCGGCTTGTAGATGTGCCTCTTCTCCCTGCGTCTCTCCTCTCCGTCTTCCCTGTGCCTCTTCTCCCTGCGTCTCTCCACTCCGTCTTCCCTCTATGACGCTCTGTGTCTGAATTTCCCCTTCTCATAAGGACACCGGCCATATTGGATGAGGGCCCACTCCAATGACCTCTATGTAACTTATTTGCCTTTGTAAAGACCCTATCTCCAAATAAAGTGACATTCTGAGGTGCTGGGGGTTAGGGCTTCAGCATAAGAATTTGGAGTGGTGGGGGTGGGATGCAATTTAACCGGTAACACTCCTCTTACTGTGTTTCCTGCTTCAGTGGATGGACTGCACCATTCCCCAGTGCTAAAGCCAGGAATCTGGGCCGCATCGTGGCCTCCTCTTCCTCCCGCGCCCCCACGTCCCTATATTCAGCAACTGCGTTATCTCTTTATCCTCGACAGCTCTCATGACTGTCTCTTAGTCTGGGTGGTCACGCTTCTCACCCTGGACTATACCTGGCTGTTTCCAACAGTCCTTCTGTGGTCAGAGTGACAGTTCTCAAATACAACACTGAACATGTCACTATTTATTTTGGACTTCCCAATGTCCATCACAGCTTTCAGAATAAAATGCACACCACCTAGTTTATCACACAAGGCTGGCCCCTATTATCTGACCCAGTCTTCCTCATTCACTTACTTCCTCCACTTTTCCAATCTCCACTCCCTAACACACACAGAACTTCAGCCACCACGACTAGCGTTTGCCACGAGCATGGCATTATGCAGCCCTCAACCCTGGCATTCTCAGAATGACCTTTCATCTTACTTTTGTTTGTTATTACAGACAGGGTCTCACTCTGTCACCCAGGTTGCAGTGTAGTGACTCAATCATTGCTCACTGCAACCTTGAACTCCTGGGCTCAAGTGATCGTCCCATGTCAGCCTCTCCAGTAGCTGGGACTACAGGTACATGCCACCACACCCAAATAGTTGTTTTTTTTTTTTTTTTTTTTTTGAGACAGAGTTTCACTCTTGTTGCCCAGGCTGGGGTGCAGCAGTACAATCTCGGCTCACCACAACCTCCGCCTCCTGGGTTCAAGCAATTCTTCTGCCTCAGACTCCTGAGTAGCTAGGATTACAGGTATGCGCCACCATGCCTGGCTAATTTTGTATTTTTAGTAGAGACAGGGTTTCTCCATGTTGGTCAGGCTGGTCTCGAACTCCCGACCTCAGGTGATTTGCCTGCCTCGGCCTCCCAAGGTGCTGGGATTACAGGTGTGAGCCACTGCACCCAGCCTTTAAAAAAATTTTTTTTTGTAAAGATGGGGTCTCACTATGTTACCCAGGCTGGTCTAGAATTCCTGGCCTCAAGTGATCCACCTATCTTGGTTTCCCAAAGCACTAGGATTACAGGCATGAGCCATTGTGCCCAGCCTCACCTTAGTTTACCGAGGAAGAAGCTGAGGTTTATAGAGGGTACGTGCCTGCTCCAACACCACTAGAGTAACAGCTTGATCTGCTTCACTTCTGGCTGCCACACGTACCAGCTGAGCAACGTATTGGCACCTCTGTTCACTCATCTAAAATATTTGTATAGCAATACTCTACACGGTCTATGTTTACTGTGAGATTACATGATATAATGCATCCAAGTGCCTAGAACAATCAGTGCTCAATACGTACTTGCTATCACTACTCCTAAGTCCTCTCTGACTATTTTTCTTGGTCTTACTATATTCGCAGTAGCAGCATATCCATTATCCTGCCATCAGATCCTGCAATGACTATGCTATTTTAGCATCAATGCCAGTTTCCCCACATGCTTTCCTCCTTCTTATTATGCCCTCCCTTCCTCTTTTTTCTTCCAATCAGAGCCATTCCCACTCAGGCATCTCCATCCCCAGGAATCCTTTCCAGCATGCCAGATAGAGTCGGTTGCCCTCTTTTGTGCCCCTGTTGACTTGTGGTTCCTTTCTCCCAAAGCGTGGCTACCACAGCCTCTGTGGCTTCTGCCTGCCCCATCTGTGAGCTCTGTGGGGGCAGGGACTGTGTCTCCACTGGCCCTCTGCCTCTGTGCCCAGGGCAGAGCCTGACACACAGTAAATGTCTGGTAAAACTTGGTGGACAGATGCATGGGAAACTGGAGGAGTTGAGTGCATGGGGGCAGCCCTTCCCAATCGTTTTGCAGCCTTCATGTCCTTTAGTGTTGTAGAGTTGGACTAAAGCGTAGATTTAATTAACCTATGCAGGTTCTGACTCAAGCAGAACTTCACTATTTCTATTTTAAAGAAAAACATGCACATGGTAAAAAAAAAAAAAAAAAAAGAGAGAGAGATAATATAGGTATTCCAGATCACTTATGTACTTATAACATATAATATGTAATAGATAATAAATATATAATTACTTATAACTAGAATAGTGTACAATTTATATAGCCATGATGTGTATATGTATAATATATACTATCTATTTAATATAGAAACAGAATTACTAATAACACAAAATTAGTATGCTATATAAGTATTATGCATAATATATAATAATCTATACTATTACCTAAAGATTAATGGATGGAAAACATAAATTCATCACATGTCTACTTGCAGCCTTTCTGTTCTCCATCACCTGTCTTAGGCAATGAGAGGCCCTGACAACATCTTCAGTAAATGTTAAATAACACTCCGCATTCTGTATTTAAGCGGAAAAGTGCCTTCCCACACATTTATAGAAAATCCGTGTCCTCCCTTCCCCAACTCCTGAGGTGAATGCAGGATCAGCAGCTCATTTATCCTCTTTTCTCCTACGTGCCTAGCAAATAGCATGGACTCAATAAACATTTGTGGAAGACAGAATGAACTTTCAATAAAAAGGACCTTGCAATTTACCTCCAGAACCAGAACATAAAATGAACAAGACAATCCATTCTCCCCGTCGCGGCAGTAAATGATGATTTGCATGCACTTGTTTTTAATGGATTTTCCTTCCTTCTTTCGAACGTAAGAATTCTGCACCACATCTGCCCTTCTCTTCCCTATGGCTAACAATAGAGCATTAATAGCAGCTGCGGCTTCTTTTGTCCCACCACAGGGCAGATACTGTACTAAAGTGCTTCGTTAAATCCTTAAACCACCTTTAGTGTAAGTATTTTTGTCTTCTTTTCATATCTAAACATGGGGACTCAGAGAGAAAAAGAAAGTTGGCCAAGGTTACCTCGCTTGTGAATGATAAAGCTGGGAATCAAATCCAGGTATCCCTGACTTCAAGGCCGCTCTGCTATTAATCTTCTTATCTGTGCAGCTAAGCACTCGAGTTGCCATCTTAGAGACAACTGCGGGTCTTTGCCATCAATTGCTCTTCGGATGACTTTGTCTCAGGTTCATATGGGCGAAGAGATTTTCAACCAGATGTTAATCAACTCAATCCTTATTGCAGAGCTGCTGGAGTCTCCTTAAGCAGAGCACAGGCAGCAGGGAATCCAGGGACTGTGGTAACAAGGCAGCCGATTTGGGTCCCTGAAACATGACCCTGATCAACAGACTAGCCATTTAAAGCAAGATCATATTCCAGCAAAGCTAAGCATGTAAATGAATGATTAGAGGACTGAATCCATCTCTTTAAAGGCTTCCTACACTGCCTGGTACATATTAAGCACTGAGTAAGTAGCAGTTTTTAGCTATAACAGTTTTGGGACTGGGATGGGGCCCAGCTGAAATTCTTTTTACCCACTAAGTAGGAACGTAGGCTAGATGATCCTACCAGTGCACTGAGATTCAGGATTTAGCATCAGAAACTCGACTGAGTAAGGACAGAGAATGGATGGCTTAGGAAAGTCTCTGTAATGTAAATACCGTCTACTCCTTCAGCCTTGTTTCTTACCATATTCCAGAACTCTACCTTGACTACAGGGAAAAACGATCAGTTCTTCCTAAGTGCCACCCCCTCTTTCACTGCAGGATCTTTGCACATACAGTCCCAACTGCTTGGAATCCTCTTTCCTGTCTTTTCTCCCAGTTTATTCCTTGTATCCTTTGAATCTCAGCCTCTGTTACTTCATTGAGTCATTCATTCCATCACTACAGTGCTTTTTTTTTTTTTTTTTTTTTTTTTTTTTAAATGAAGTCTTGTTTTGTTGTCCAGGCTGGAGTGCAATGGCACAATCTCAGCTCACTGCAACCTCTGCCTCCCCGGTTCAAGTGATTCTCCTGCCTCAGCCTCCTGAGTAGCTAGGATTACAGGCGCCTGCCACCATGCCCGGCTAATTTTTGTATTTTCAGTAGAGATGGGGTTTCACCGTGTTAGCCAGGATGGTCTCAATCTCTTGACCTCGTGATCTGCCTGCCTCGGCTTCCCAAAGTGCTGGGATTACAGGAGTGACTACAGTCCTATTTAATGAGCATCTGTACTGGATCAAACATTATTGGAGGTGCCAGAAATATAAACAAGTTATTTATATATATGGTCCCTGTCTTGGAACTTGCATTGTAATGAAGATGACAGATATTAATAAAATAAATAAACCACTAAAAGTACAATTATACACCTAAACCATGAGAATGAGAGCACCAATTCCACTGAACCACTAGCAAAAGACCACACTGGTGTGCTATGTTTTTGCACATAGGTAGACAATGAGGGGCATGCATTAAAGTGGAGTGTGTGGGCATGTCAGGGGAGATAGATAAGGAAAAGGAAAGGACTCACCTGTGGTCAAGTTTCTCAAATGGGTTGTGTGACTAGGGGCAAACTCATCATCTCTCTGTGCCTTGGTTTCCCTTTTTCTTTTTTTGAGATGGAGTCTCACTCTGTCGCCTAGGCTGGAGTGCAGTGGCATGATCTCAGCTCACTGCAACCTCTGCTTCCCAGGTTCAAGCGATTCTCCTGCCTCAGTCTCCTGAGTAGGTGGGACTACAGGCACACACCACCATGACCAGCTGATTTTTGTATTTTTATTAGAGACGGGGTTTCACCATATTAGCCAGGTTGATCTTGAACTCCTGACTCATGATCTGCAGGCGTGAGACACCACGCCCAGCCGGTTTCACATTTTTAAAATGGGAACTTGGACTTAATGATCTCTATGGTCTCTTCAGTTCTAAGATTTCTTGATCCCATTGACTAGTTATTTAGCTGGGCCAAAAGCAGTCTATTTGGAGAAATCTCCCAAAAAGTATGAAAGTTGAGTCACCATCTCAAGTTTGATGAAAATGGAACTTTCTATTACTAACTTGACCATTTTCAAGATCATCTTACAAACAGAATTTTGTATATCTCTTCTAAAAGTTGTTTTCGCTAAACAGCTCATGAAAACCACAGATGATTAATGTATTAAAAGAATGGAAATGAATGAGCAGAATGAATTTGTGAATGTTGTGAGAGGAGACCTGGAGGGGGATGGTGAGGTAAGATTTTCTTCTTCCCAAGATTGTCACTTTATTTTTCCATCTTCATCAACGCATGGAGGTACTTAGATGAGCAAAAATAACTGAAAATTATCACAAAATCAAGTCCATTGGATGCATGAGCCATACTTACGTTTTTTTTACGACAATACAAGCTCCCACATTGAGGTTTAGACACAGAGTCAGAAACATTTTTTTCAGATCACGCTGTCATTTGTCTCCTCAACAATTCAGGGACTCAATTGTTGTAAAAAGAAATGCAAACCCCACTGTGTGGGCTGATCCATGTGACCTGCCACCGAAGGCAGCAAAGACTATTCTATGTTCTCACCGACAATGCTTCAAGCGTCAGTCAGTTTTTCTTTTTCTTTGTTTGTCACTGCAAAGCTGTTGACCTACACGTGACATGTGCTGTGACACACAGGTGCTGAGAATTTCAACAGCAGGAAGTTACAGGGGTGAACGGCTGAGATAGGAGAGAGGGAAGAAAAATTGAAAAGAGTGGGACAGCCATTTTTCAATAGATCAAAATATAAGTATGGACAATTTTTTTTTTTTTTTAGACAGTCTCGCTCTCTTGCCCAGGCTGGAGTGCAGTGGTGCGATCTTGGCTCACTGCAACCTCCACCTTCCGGGTTCAAGTGATTTTCCTGCCTCAACCGCTTGAGCAGCTGGGACTACAGGCGCATGCCACCGTGCCTGGCTACTTTTTGTATTTTTAGTAAAGACGGGGTTTCACCTTGCTGGCCAGGCTGGTCTCGAAATCCTGACCTTGTGATCCGCCCTCCTTGGCCTCCCAAAGTGCTAGGATTACAGGTGTGAGTCATGGCGCCCGGCCTAATTGTTTTTAATCCCTGAAAGAAGTAGACATATTCCTTGGGAAGACTTGGTGGACGGTGTCTTATTTTTTTCTCCCTTATTCATTGCACGGATCCGTGCTTCTCAGTGTGTGGTGCCAGAGCCGGCAGCCTCAACATCACATGGGGACTTGCTGTAATGCAGATTCCCAGGCTCCACCCCAGACGTATGGAATCAGAAACTCCCAGGATGGGGCCCTGCAGCCTGAGTTTGGACAGGCCCTCTAGGGGCTTCTGCTGCAGCTCAAGCTGAGAACCACTGACGTAAATCATTACGGTAAATCATTGGCACATTCCCTGTGATTTAGAGGAGAAAGGTCCCATGATGCTCAGAATATCTGACAATCAGATATTTTATTTAAAAGCTGGATGCAGCCTGACTATTCGTATATAATTACACATTCCCTGGAGAATCCTAACATGCTGACGGCGCTGAGATGCACTGCTCTATAAAGGCATCCTTCTTCTAATGTGCTCAATTATGGCATTGTAACAATCCACTTCCTCTTTTCCTAGTTGAGGCTGACATCAGAGTCTATGGGTTTAGCGTGTGGGATCCTGTAGATCAGGGCGTGACCATCACAGTCTTCTGTGATCAGAGAAGCAGGAAGAGAAAATCAGCCCTCATCCCCATTAGCAGGGTCTGAGGCTTTTGATGCTTGGCCACGGTGCACCGGGTTTTCCTAGCCTGTCACAGCTCTGCTCCAGCAAGTGACTGCAAAGATGACAATGTAAACCTTTTCCTCTGGTTAGACTGCTCTCAGCTCATTGCAAAGGTACTGGATTAAGAAGCAAGTGAGGCAAAGTCGTGAATCATATAGGTTGATTCATTCAACTCCAGCTGCACAGAACTTACTGTGTACCTGGCAGGGCTCAACATACCCTATAAATAGCTCATTCGATCCTCATCATAACCTTCATGAGGTAGGTACTAATTCATTCTCATTTCCTAGATAGAAGAACTGAAGCACAGGGAAGTTAGATAACAGCCTAAAGTCACAAAGCAATACCAGGGAGAAGATCCGAATCCAAGTAGTCTGGCTCCAGCTTCCACAGTTTAACCACTGCCCTATGCAACAGGACAGTTGTGGGTCTGCAGGCTAAAAGGAGAGAAGGAAGGGGAACCACCTCTTCCTGGTAAGTTACGTTTTGTCAAGCACTATGCTGGGTACTTTACACACATCCCATTCTATCCAGCCAACATCATATTGCCATCTGGAAGAAAGGCTCAGAAAGAGCAAGGGGATTTACTCAGAGTAATCTTGCCAGGATCATTGGAAACCGAGGCTCAGAAAGTCTAAGTACGAGCAACTGCAAGTGATGAGGTTTAAATGCAAGCCTCCTTATTGCTGACCCCAAGTTCTTTGTGCTTTGTTACCAACATCTAAGGCAATGAAACAGAAAATGTAATGATGCAGAGGTTGCGTACTGAGGTAAACCTTCTGGCTCTCATACCTGAGTCAGTCCGGGGCTCTCATTACCTGGTTGATCTCGGGCAAGGTGAGCCTAGCTGAGTCTCAGATTCCTCCTCTTTAGATCGAGGATGATAATGGCTACTCCATAAGGCCAGGTGTGGGTCAGTGTGGGTAACACATGTGATGTGTTCACCTGGGGATGGCCCAGAGCGGTTGCTCAATAAGCTGGTTTCATCCCCTTTGTCCTCCAAGACCACCTCTTCTGGGAAGCCTTCCCAGAGTTCCCCAGAAGAGTTCATCTATTTCTGCTTTGTCCCAGACTCATACATGTCACCACCCAACCATCCTTTACTCTGTACCCTAATTCTCCTCTCCTGTTTGCTTCTGTTCTCTAGTTTTTTGCCCTCCCCTTTCCTCCCTTTCTTCTCCTCCCTTCTCTTCTCTGTCTCTCTCTTCTTTAAAAATTTCTTTCATATCTCCCATTAGGCTGTAAACTCCTTGTATTAGTCTGTTCTCATGCTGCTAATAAAGATATCCCTTAGACTGGGTAATTTACGAAGGAAAGAGGTTTAATTGACTCACAGTTCTACATGGCTGGGGAGGTCTCACAATCATGGCAGAAGGCGAAGGAGGAGCAAAGGCATGTCTTACATGGCTGCAGGCAAGACAGTGTTTGCAGGGGAACTCCCTTATATAAAACCATCAGCTCTCGTGAGACTTATTCACTAGCATGAGAACAACACAGGAAAGACCCACCCCCATGATTCAATTACCTCCCACTGGGTCCCTCCCACGACACGTGGGGATTACGGGAGCTACAGTTCAAGATGAGATTTGGGTGTGTACACAGCCAAATCATTACTCCTTCAGGAAAGGACCACATTTTACTGCCTTTATATCCACAGCATTTATCTACTGCATAGGTCTCAGTAACTGCAGGAGAATGGAGGAAACAACAGAAGAGTCAGAAGTGTGAGCAAAGACAAAAGCAATCAAAAGGACCCACAATGTAGATCAGAGGGCAACTGAGGGCTAGGGCGGAGGATGTGTGTCCTTTCTAGGAAACTGGAGGCTTGGAAGGAAGGTTCAGTGGCTGCACAGTCACCTCCCTTCCTTTATCCCTTGGTTGGAAGTGGACGAGGTCTGCCCACTGAGATACAACCTGTTGGTAGCACGGTTACAACTTTACATCAGCGATGGGGGAGATTTATGTGCACGCCAAGGACAAATATTTTGTTGTTTTGCTTTTCAACCACGCACATGGAGTGGGGAGAAGGGTAAGATGAGGGTGACAATGGAGGAAGAAACATAGGAAGAATGTTGGGATAAAACAGATGTGGGTGTAGAAATACATTCCACAAAGAGCCACCAGAGCTGGACTGTAGTGCTGGCTCTCCCTAGGGCAGTTTGCAGATGCTTCCTGAGCTGGACTGAGTGAACCTGGACCTGTCCCTCCCTTTGCTGCTCCCACCCCACACCCACCTGCAAGCAGAAGCCTGCTTCCAAGATTCAGGTCACCTGTGGGGACAGAAGGATGTGTTCACGAAGGGATTTGGCAACAATGACTCCCACTCTGCACATAAACTCGGCTGCCAGCCAGTGCCTAAGATGCTTGATCAGGAAACCCCTCAGCTGGGTTTCCTGACACCCAGTCCTCACGGAGCACAGCAGGCAGCTTCAGGATCAAGGGTGGGAGGGAGGTGACTTTTGCTTTCCCAAAGCTTCTCCTAGGAGGTGGCTCCATGAGCCTGGGCCTATGGGATGACGCATCAGTGACAGCCCCTCCTCTGCTCTAGCCGAGAGGGAGGTCAGTCCACTTTCCGACTGTTGACTTTTTGAGGGTCAAGCCAGCACAGAGTTTTGTTGTTTGAGCAATAAGGACAGGCAGCCCCGAGATAGGGAGTGGGAGAGGAGCACTAATATGGCCCTGGAGGAAGAGACTGTGGGAGATCCCTGCTTTCAGAACAAGACCCAAAGCAAGCTGGCTCTGAAGGGAACCTTGAACACGCAGGAGCAGAAAACCTGAGTTCTGATCCTGCTCTTGCCATTTCAGGGCTTTGTAGCTTACGTCCCTCAGATATACGGGAAGGAAAGGAGAGAGTCTCCGAGGGTCCTATGTCATGGTAACTTGCCACTGGGAAAACACGACAACATGGACTTTGGAGTCAGGCAAACCCGAGTTTGCAGCCTAGCTATGGCACTGACAGGCCGTGTGACCCTGGAAAGCTACTTCATCTCTCTGAGCCTCAGCGAACTCACATGCAAACAGGTTAGCATACTTAGTACAGTGCCAAGCATACTGGATGCTCGCTAGATTTTAGGACCCTGCTCTCTCTCTCTTGCTATTATTATTATTTTTTTAATACAGGTTTTCACACTGTTGCCCAGCCTGATGTACAGTACAGCGGCATTGATCATAGTTCACAGTAAACTCAAACTCTTGGGCTCAAGCAATCCTCCCACCTCAGCCTCTCATATAGCTGGGACTACAAGCACTTGCCACCATGTCTGGGTAATCTAAAACAATTTTTGTGTGTGTGTGTGTGTGTAGAGACAGGGTCTCACTATGTTGCCCAGGCTGCTCTCAAGCTCCTGGCTTCAAGTAATCCTTTCACCTCGGCTTCCCAAAGCACCGGGATTACAGGCATGAGCCACCATGCCTGGCCAGCTCTGCTCTTCTTACTCTAAAGACTGTATCATTCCGTGTTATGATCTTCGGTCTACTAATTCCAGATTAAATAGCTATTTTTTCAGGCCCTCTGGGATTTCTGATTGTCAATGGCAGGACAGGGTTGGAAAGGTTCAATCTGTAACCATAGCTGCCCCTGCTCTACCCTACCACAGTTTTGTGTGAATTAGAAAGACAGGCTAGTATCTGTTGCCAGGCAGAACTATGAGCCCAAGCAACCAGAGTGTGGCCATCTCTTGCTTGCCCCATGGTTTGGCGTTTTTGTGCAGTGTACAGCCTGTCCAACTGCACATGGTAACTCTGCTAATCAACCCTTGTAGAGACCATATCACGGCTCGTGTCTGTCATCAACAATACTCTCCAAGTGAGGGACACCATGCATGGCCACAGGACAACCCATAGCCCACAGACTGACACATTGCTTGACAGCTGGACTCCAGCAACCGTGGAGCAGGCCAGTCCACCAGATGGCAAAGTCCCCTTCACAGGGCTCTAAATCAAGGAGTGTAGGAGTATTAGAGTCACTTCCAGGCTGGCTGCCTTCCATGTAGTGCATTTGGATAAATTTCCTGGATGCTTATATTTGCATAGTGGGATGCCGGATTCTCATTTCCAGCCCAATTACAATTTGTACCCACAGTCTGAAGTTGTGGTTTTGATGAATGCATCTCTTTCAACCAACACAAAACAAAAACAAAACGAAAAAACAACCAAACGACTGAAACTACTATTGTGTAGGGTGACCATATAATTTATTATCTAAATTGGGACTCTTTTTGAGAATGAAAGGGGATGCTATTATTAATTCCCCTTGATCAACAGGCACAAACTGTGTCTTAGGCAAATTGGGTCATAGAGTCATCCTAATATTAAGGCAAGGAAAATAATTAATAGGGTGGCCAGGAGAGAAGGGCAGAGGGGCAGCATCAGTGGGACGTGGATTCTGATCCTTGGATCTACTGCTAAGCACTTGAGGGAACTTGACCTTGTTACTCTGAAGTGATAGCCTTAGCTATAAAGTTGGAATGATATTACCTACCTCACCAGGTTACCACGAGTGTACAACAGACAAGTGTGCATACAGCCTTGCACGGAATCAAACACAAAGTAGGGGCTTAGGAGATGTAAGCTCATGTCCCCTACTCCTGTCTTTACCCATCTCCTACAATGCCTGTACCCTACACACAGGGATTTGTACACCAGCATGCAGCAGTGCCTGGCAGAAAGCCAACGCGCTTACTTCGGACGATCGTTTTCACAGCTCAGCAGCCTGCCTTCCTGCCTGGCTCGGGTGTCCGTGTTTGCTGAAGGCACCTCATTAACAAGGCCTCTCAACAGGAACAGGAGCCTGACCTTGGTTTCAACACCTTCTGATGTGATCAAGAATTCCATTTCAAAGTACCTGCCCTGAACATGAATGACTCAGACGCTCACATCATTGCTCCGTTTCTGCCAGTCCTCGGAGATCAGACATCGGGACTCTTTCGATGACTTTAGATCCTGCGGCTGAGGTTCTGTTCCAGGCGGGACAGGACCCATCGCAGCTGGAAGGTGACATCGGAGGCTTCTGGATCAGAGTACGTTTTAACTGTCAGTCCTGTAGGGAACTGGAATGCGGTGGCCAGGTCTCCAGACAGAAATTCCTACTGGGATGTTTAGTTCTATTCATTTCACCTTTGCCACCTTTCCATTCTCAGACCTGCCTTCTTTGTAGGACAGGACCCTTTTCAAAGCTCTTTGTCCTGCTGTTTCCTATCAATGACAAACTTTCAAAGTTAACTGGCTTTCTTTGTGAATGTAGTAAGAGTAAAATTATTTCACTCTTAATATTGTTTACCAAGCCATCCCCCTTGCTCAAAGAGCGGCATCACCAGGACCAGTGCTGTCGCCAGTCACCTCTTATCTGGAGCCCCTGGTACACAGCCAAGCACATAGAATTTGTTCATAAAAACACGGAGATGAATGAGTGAATGGATGAACGAATGATGATTTCTTCACATTTTCCCCTCCTTTGATATCTTAGTAATGCAATGCCCTGTTCCTTTCATGGTATCCTCTCTGTCTCAGAAATTTTGCACATTTGTGTCTTGTTTCATTCAGTGGACATTTATGTGCCATGTACCTAAGTGCCATGCGCTGTGCATCTACTTTTTTTATTATTATACTTTAAGTTTTGGGATATATGTGCAGAACGTGGAGGTTTGTTACATAGGTATACATGTGCCATGGTGGCTTGCTGCACCCACCAACCCATCATCTACATTAGATATTTCTCCTAATGCTCTCCCTCCCCTAGCCCCCCACCCCCTGACAGGCCGCAGTGTGTGATATTTCCCTCCCTGTGTCCATGTGTTCTCATTGTTAAACTCTCACTTATGAATGAGAACACATGGTGTTTGGTTTTCTGTTCTTGTGTTAGTTTGTCAAGAATGATGGTTTCCAACTTCATCCATGTCCATACAAAGGACATGAATTCATCCTTTTTTATGGCTGCATAGTATTCCATGGCATATATGTGCCACATTTTCTTTATCTAGTCTATCATTGATGGGCACTTGGGTGGGTTCCAAGTCTTTGCTATTGTGAACAGTGCCCTATGCTGGGTAGGTTCTAGGAACACAAGGTGGCATGTTCTAGAGGCAGACCACCTGCGGAAGTACCCCTGATCACATTTACTAGATAGCTGGCATTGGGCAAATCACCTAAGCATTCAGAACTTTTGTTTTTGCCCATGTGCACGGTATTGGTGCCTCCTGAAGGTGGGTGTAAGGGGTGAAGGAGATGGCCCCAGTAAGGGCTTAACACCCTGCCTGGCAGCAGCTAATATTAATGGTAAGGACATCAGCTACTTACCTGTCTCTCTAATAAGATCATGGACCAGGCATGGTCCCACATGGGGCAATCCCACACGGGGGACCAAGATGGAGGCAACATGAAGAGCATTGAAAACACAGCTCTGGAGACTCTTAGGACCTAAAATATCCATGAGTCATCCACTCCAACCTCCTACCTGGTGCAGGAGGAGCTTCCTGACTCAGCTTCCTCCTGTAATATTTCCAGGATGAAAACTAATGAGGCGGAAATGGTGCATTAATTGCCTCTCTCGTCAGCCGGTTCTATTTTGAGGTACCTCTAATTGTTAGAAGGTCTTATTTATAATGTGCTATCCTCAGCCTTCCTGTAAATTTTGCTCTTAGGAAGCATGACACACAAAACTATAGGCTTCTATGTGTCATATCCCTTCTTACTCCCTGTTGATATTTCCACCACGCTCCTGCATCGTGGATCTTCTCTTTTCCAATCTGAGCATGTTTAATCCCTTCAACTCTTCTCTTTGGCAAGTGGCACTACATCCAGGGGACGGTGGCCTGGAAGGTGATAACCCTCTTCCGCGTGGCACAGCAGAACCATCTCCTTCCACTTGGACATCAGCAGTTCCTGGTATTTCTTTGTTCACAGCCTACTTTTGTGTAACACAATTTTGGGTAGCACACTTGACTGATAAATTCAAATAACACTAAAAACTTAGGCGAGATTACATTGCCATTCACAACCACAGCATAACAGCATCTCACGGTCTCTACATTGACACTTAGTTTTGCCACTTGTCTTTAGAACTTCTTAGTCGTCTGACTTGGCTCTTTTGATGCGTGTGCACAAGACGAATGTCTTACATGGTCCGGTAAAAGGGTGATCTTCCTCAGGCAACAGCCTCAATTTAGTACTCACAGCAGCGGTATTGCACGTTACACTGCTTTTTTGAGCTCTATCATGTCCACACTCTGATGGACAGGCAAGACATGCATACTCAGTTGTACCAAAAATGAAATGTACACATGGGTTAAAATATGGTGGTCCACTTTGCCAAAGTTTTGAAGTGCACAGTTAGCATAGGATGAGGGCAACACCTTTCCAGGACCACAGGCTTATACATCAGAAGCATGGGAAGACCGAGGGAGAGGTGATTGGTTTGGTTTCTGTCTCCCTTCCACCTCTCCTACACCCACTGCTTTTGGCCACTATTTAGTGGTTGCAGGTCACAATCAACAAAAGAAGTTAAAGGCACATAAGTCACAGTTTAAGAGGTTTTTTTTCCCCTGCTTTCTCATTCTCAAAAAGCTCTTGGCATGACTGAAAGCAATTACTTTTCCAAGAGCAGCAAAAACTGTGAACATATTAGTAAGTTCTCCTGATACACATAAACATCAGAGAATGAAATGCTGCATTTTGCAGAAGGACCTACTCCAACTTTTACTAAGCTCTTATAAAAAGTATTATTATGAAAGCAACATGTTTATGCCATTGTAAATCATGAAATTTGGAAAATACAGAAAACTATAAAAATGTCAACTACAATGCCATATCTCAGAGATAAACACTCTAAATAATTTGGCTTATTCTGTTACAGTAGTTTTCTAATATGTATTATCAATATTTTTTTAATCCACAGAATTGGAATCACACTGAATACACCACTACGTACCCTGATTATCTTTTTCTTTCTAAGCTCACATTGTGAGCATTATTGTGGGCCATGACAAATTATTTAACACCCCCATTTTGAATGGCTGTGGAATATTTTGTTATCTAGATATACTACAATTCCTTTTAACCAACTATCTTACAAGAAATTATGGTGTTAAACTATTGTACACTGTATTTCAGTGAAGATTTTTGTATACATATCTTTGATTCTAAGTTTCAGAAGACAGAGTCTAAGTCCATCTTACCTATGACTATACTTTGTGTCTAACTCATTGCTGCAAGAACTGCTGATGCTCAGTGTTTGCATAGTGACTGGCTGGCTGGCTGACTAACTCTCTGGTTATCTCTTTAGAAGATATTGCCAGTAGTGAAGGTTGCATCCTGTCTTTTATTAGTATATGGCAGCCCTACCGGTATGAAATCGTGAGGTCAAAGGGTTCAGTAAAATTCTAAAGAAAATATTTGGGGCAGCAAAGCAAGAATTTCTGTCACTGTGGTTCACAGAGGGATCAAGTGGAACCTGCTGGGGCTGTTCCTGCTTTGGTATTGGGAAATCAAACACAGTCACTGGCATAATGGCTTACCAGCTGTTTTCAGTCATGAAACTGTGTCTACATGTAGCTCACATTTTGATGATAATGTACTCATTTATTCTACATACTAATGTATCCTCCCCTTGTGTAATTAAGAATGTCATTATCACTACATAGGATAGGTAAAGTTCATCCATTTAATTTGATCCAACACTTGCCAAGCACCCACTCCATTCCAGACCCTGTGGTATGTGGTGGAAGCACAGAGATGCTAAGGCCCATTCTGATTTCAAGAAGACCCCTCTAGCACAGGAAGACCTCGGATAATTGCACATATTAGTGCCTGGGACATACAGGCAGTTAATGCATAGTTGCTGGATGGATGGATGCACAGATAGATGAATCTAATAAAGGTAATATCAGGAAGATAATGTAGACAGAATAGAGGCAGAAGAGCGGGAGGGGCTTCCGAGAGGAAGTGACGTTTAAATGGTGAATAGAAACTTGCCAGGCAGAGGAACAAGGGGAGCTAGCATGGCTCTCCCGGTGGAAGGTTGGACAGTGCAGAATTACATGGAGACGATGAGCGGACAGGCCGGGCTGAAGAAAAAGCAACTGGGGGAGGGGATTATGAGGAGAGGTGTTTGTGTTCATCTTGCCTGATCGTCAAAGACTTTTTCAGAGGATTTGACTTTCCCCAAAAGTGGCCCCTAGAGTAAAAATGTGGGTGCATGCAGTTTAGCTGGGATGGGTCTCAGGAAGTAAGATGAACGAGTTAGGGTGGTGAGGCATCGAAGGGAGGAAAGCCTACAAAGTGGCTTTCCCCTGTCAACAACAAAGCTGTATTCTAGTGGGGTCCCTCTGAGAGGTGACATGGAACACCCCTCCTAACTGTCCCATGGAGGGGGAGCACGCTCAGGAACGTACCCCCCACTCTCATCTCGCACCTGGTATTCAGTCAGGACTCTTGCAACCTGCCTGAGCGTGGGCCAAACTGCAAACCAGGATACAACCTCAGGCAGAGCTGCTGGCATCTGCCTGTGTGAATGGACACTGTCAGCGCCGACCTCAGGGACGAGAATATGGCTGTGTCTGCTACACAGCCCAGTGGCCAGCAGGCTACATCTTAGCAAGCAAGCCCTGTGACTGGGAAGAAAATCCTCTTCCTATGACTTAATCTTGATGGCAAATCCTGCCTGGGATGTTTGCAATTTCCAAAAGCCTTGCAAAGTGCTTTCTTCCTGCTTTTCACGTAACTGCCTCCTTGTCTCTGCCTAAATGTCACCCACTCAGTGAAGACATCTTTTATGATTTAATGTGCAGTAGGTCTCTCTGTCTGATATTCGCTTTGATAGCATCTTGATCCTTTCATATGTATGTGTTTTATACACACACACACACACACATTTATCACATGTGTACGTATGTGTATATGTTTGTGTGAATATATAGCCATCCCCGGTATCCTCATGCGATTGGTTCCAGGAGCCTTGGATACCAAGATACCAAAATCTATAGGTGTTCAAGTCTCTGATATAAACTGGTAGGCCAGGCACGGTGTAATCCCAGCACTTTGGGAGGCTAAGGTGGCCGGATCACCTGAGGTCAGGAGTTTGAGACCAGCCTGGCCAACATAGTGAAACTTCGTTTCTAATAAAAATATAAAAAGTAGCCAGGCGTGGTGGCGGGCACCTGTAGTCCCAGTTACTCAGGGGGGCTGAGGCATGAGAAGCACTTGAACCTGGGAGGCAGAGGTTGTAGGGAGCTGAGATCGCGCCACTGCACTCCAATCTGTGCAACAGAGCAAGACTCCATCTCAGGAAAAATAAAAAAAAAAAAAAAATAAACTCGTGTAATATTTACATATAACCTATGCACATCTTCCTGTATACTTTAAATCATCCTAGATTACTTATAATACTTAGCACAATGTAAATGCTATGTACATAAGCTGCTATACTGTATTGTTTAGGGAATAATGACAAGGAAAAAGTCTGTACCTGTTTAGTACAGATGCAACTATCCATTTTCAAAAAATACTTTTGACCTGTGGTTGGCTGAATCCACAGATTTGAAACCCATGATATAAGGGCTGGCTACATCTTATTTATACACACATACTATGTGTATAGTATGTATATATGTGTGTGTGTATATACTTGTCTGCTGTATGTGCCTCTCTCCCTTACAGACGGTCCTTGAGGACAGTGACTATTTTGTTTGCCATCGCATTCCAGATACCTAGCATGCCACCTGGCACGTAGTACATGCTCAATAAAGATCTGCTGGGTGGCCCAATAAGGTCCACCACCTGTCTCCTGCTTTCTCTGGCAGAGGAAGGCAGAGGCAGTTTGGTCTCCCCGCTGGTCCTCCTCCACAAGCCCAGACCTCCGGGCCTAATTGTCTCCCCATGCTGAGGGGTCGTGTGGCTGGGGAGGGACCCTGAGTGAGCATAGGTTGTATGCAAATATTAGACCAGTTTTTAGCAGGGACCAGTTTACATAAGGGACAGGGAGTAGACTGGCCTCTGTTTGGCCCCGTGAAGGGGGGTCCAGATCTGGCACTGAGCACACAGCCTTTTTCTCATTGTGGGGATGGGCTCGAGACAACAGGGCTCCTTTTAGCTGCTGCTCTTGAGGCTTAAAATATTTCCCGTTCTTAATGCATTCCTGACTGGACGTATCTCCTAATCAACTCAAATCCTGGCTTTCGGCCTCACTGGTGTAATTAATTCCCTGGAAGGTTTAGAACTTTCTGTGGGAGAATTCAGGGGTTCCTGGGAAGCAAGGTTTGCCAGATACAATTTGTATTTGCTAAATCCAGCATCTCTCCTGGGGATCGACCTTCTGTTGGGGCTCTGGAGATCTGGGAGTAACGTGCTCACCTCTTTAAGCTGGGGCATCTTGGTGCATCCTCACCACCCTGCCAGCCCCATGAGCTTCACCCTTGCCCTCCCACTGCCCAGCTGGCTTCTCAGAGGCCAACATGACCCTATATACGATTGAAAAAGACAGCCCATAGCAAGGTCACCTTGATGCTCCCAAAATAGTTAAGTGGGCAGAGGCAATGAGCAGATGGGTAGACCCATACCTGCTGTCTCCTTTCTCATTTCCTGACCTATCTTTGTGGCTTAAAACACAGGATTTGAGAAGGACCCATTTGAGTGTGAATTCTACCTTCATCTTTGCCAATCGTGTGACTTTGGGTGACTGGCTTTATTTCAGTAAGTTCTGAGTTTTTAAACCTCAAAATGAGTTGATGAGAATACACTATACCTCACAGAGTTGTGAGCAGAAATAATATAACGAATACAAAGCACTGAGCAGCATGCTTGTCAAAAACGGAACGTGGAAAAATACATTTCCTTGCTTAATTTTACATATATATTATGCATACAAATTTACATGGTAAAATTTGAAAAATTGCTAGTTGGTATTATCTTGGAATTCATTCCATCCATCAATTTATCCACCCAAGGAGTTACAAAGAAAACTCAATTCGTGGAGCTGGGAGTAGGGACAGTAGAGGTGTTTTAGAAAACTGACATTACAGGAAGAACCAGGACCCTCGCGATTTATTTCTAGCTGCCTATCTCACTTATCACCACCTGCCCCTGGCTTTGGCCATACCCAATACTTGCAGCTCTCTCAAAGGATCATGTTCTCCTGGGCTCTTGTGCCATGTTTCTTGGCTACCTGGAAAATTCCTGTTTAAGAACTCTGCTCACCTATCATTCCCAACTCCGCACAGGAATTCATCATTTTTTTCCTGTGAATGACTTTCGTTGGTTCTGTCATTGCAGACTCCACACTCCATGCACATATTTAGTTGCTTGTTGGTCTCCTCCAGAGAACTGGGAGCCCTCTCAATGCAAGCACTGTGTCTTACCCATTTCGTCTCTGCAGGGGCTTGTACAGGGCCAGACACAGAGCGGGCACCCATCTATAGATCTATAGGAGTCTGTGTCAAATGTCTCTCAGGTTCATTTGGGCCCAGGAAGAGTTTTTAGACTTTCTCCCTGGAAAAGAGCAACCAGACTGATTTTGAAAGCCCTTGGTAGCCTCTCCCGATGGACACAGGCTTAGACGCCACTGAGTCTTTCAGAAACAGTGAAGTCCAGGCTTTTCCTTGCAGGAGTTGAGACTCGCATTTTGCCGCCATGTTCCAACCCCACGTAGAGCCCCAGTTTCCAGGCTTTTTCAAACGTGCAGGAAGCCCACACCTTTCTCCCTTTGTCAGAACAATGAAGCCCACTCTAAAAAGCAGTTTCCAGGAGACAGGGCGATATCTTGACGGAATTGTCAGCTCTTTGACATAGAGGACATTCCTGTAGCGTGGACAAAGTCTGACATTTGTGAGAGAGAAGAGGAGGTAGTAATTTATGCTTCCAGTGTCCCATGACTACCAGTAGGAGGGTGACGATCTGTCATGTGTAATAGGTCAACAAGGAGGAAATACACCTGGGCATTCCCACCCGACGAGAGAGTTCCTGCCCAATGAGAACATTTCTAAATGCTCATAGTAAAACATGTTATTGGCCAGGTGTGGTGGCTCATGCCTTTAATTCCTGGCACTTTGGGAGGCCAAGGCAGGAGGATTGCATGAGCTCAGGAGTTCAAGGCCAGCCTGGACCAAATAGTGAGTTCCCATCTCACCAAAAAGTTTTAAAAAATTACCAGGGATGGTGGTATTAGCCTGCAGTCTCAGTTACTTGGGAGGCTGAGGTGGGAGGATTGTTTGAGCACAGAAGGCTGAGACTGCTGTGAGCCATGATTCCACTACTACACTCCAGCCCGGGCAACACAGCAAGACTCTGCCTCAAACAAACAAAAAAATGACATGTTATTGGTGCATACAAGGCCATTTGATTTAATAGTTAACTTTTAAATTCACGTAGCTTGCTTAAGGTTTGAAGCTAAAGTTACTGTACCCCTTAAGATGAAGAGGACTGAAAAAAGTGTGCAACAACCATGCTTACGTAATTTGAATATCTACCTTCTGAAATCCATGCTGGATTGTGTAATAAGATGATTTCCAATACTACAGTTAAAAATAGCTAAGTATGCATTACATTCTAGATCCTATGCATTAAATGAGTGTTTACAAATGAGGAAGCTGAGACTTCGAGAGGTGAAGGAATATGCCCCAGGTCCCACAATCATCAAATAGCAGCGCCAGGACTCAAACCCATATGTGCCAAGTCCAGAGCCCTGACCACTGCATTCTCCTACCACGGGAGTAAACATATTCATCACTAAGTTGTGGTGTATTTTACAAATACAACTGGTCTGTAGTGTTTTCTTCTGAGATGCAAAACCAAATGAATGTTCCCAGGATGAGGAGCACAGATCTGAACGCCAGACAGATTTTATAGACACAAAATAAAAAAGAAACTGAGGAAGATGAAGAGCATCTAGATACTCTTTATGGGTTGTTTTTCTTGTTATTTTACACCATGGAATGCTCCTGATACTCTAACTACTGGCTTTATGCTACAGAGAGAGGTCAGCCCTTCCACCAGCTGGGCCAGCATGCAGAGATGTTTAAAAGGGGAAGAGGTCCTAGGTTTAGTTTTGAAAGATTTTGAAATAATCATTCACATGGGCCCTTTTACGAGGACTTCCCTGACTACCTGCCTCCCCACCTAATATGCTGGACTGCCCATCTGCTTGTATGAGCAAACACTAAAACGTGTACAAGATAATGGTTCTGTTACCTATTATCTCTGATGTAGGGCATGATATTGGCATAATCACAGGCACCGTTCACTGCAGGCTCTCTTGGAGAGCTAATGATTGCATAGATTATCTCATTAAACTTCACAGCAACCTTGGGAGGGGAGATGATTTGCCAGTTTTACACATGAGGAAACTGAGTCTTAGAGAGATGAAGCAGCTGATTAAGATCACCCAGCAAGGTGCGGAAGCTAAGATGCAAACGTAGGTCAGTCTCAACCCAAAGACTCTTACCTCTATGCCATCGTAGACATAAGTGAACATACACTCATTCGGGGATTGACATGAGTAACAACACATTCTTTAACTCCATATTTAATGTGCTTTGCATGTTCTAAAGCCCCTGCATGCAATGACGGTGATATTGAATTCTTATTGAATTGCTGAACATCTGGTTCTGTTCCAAGTGCTCTGCATCAGTGGTTCTCAAACTTGAGCACGCATTAGAGTCTCCTGGAGGGCTCATGACAACACAGATTGCTGACCCCGCCCCAAGGTTGTGTACCACTCAATCACTTACTGTCGTTTTTCTCTATTCTCCTTCTCACTTGTCATACTCTGGTCAGTTTGTCAAATGCCCAGGTCTCATGTTGTTGCCCGCTCTTTTATTGAGATGGAGTAACTCTCTGTTGCCCAGGCTGGAGTGCAGTGGCACAATCTCGGCTCACTGAAAGCTCTGCCTCCTGGGTTCATGCCATTCTCCTGCCTCAGCCTCCCGAGTAGCTGGAACTACAGGCACCCACCAGACGCCTGGCTAATTTTTTTTGTATTTTTAGTAGAGACGGGGTTTCACCGTGTTGGCCAGGAAGGTCTTGATCTCCTGACCTCATGAGCCACCTGTCTCGGCCTCTCAAAGTGCTGGGATTACAGGCACGAGCCACCACGCCCGGCCGTGTTATCGCCCATTCTTAAAACACTCTATCCTTTCCCCCTTCATTCCCTCCACCTCCCATTTCCTCCTCCTCCTTCAGACGTCAGTCCTCAGTTTAGTCCCTGAGCACAGTCATCTTGGGTCCTCTAGACCAGGCGCTTACATCCTTATGTTCTGCGGCAGCTTTTACTCCTCCCTCTAGTACCAATCACCACTGCCATCGATGACTAATGTGCCTCTTTATAAGTCTGTATCATATCCACAGGACCGCAGGCTTCAGGAATATGGGATGAGACCTGAGTTTGCTCACTGTGGAATACCCAGAGACCAACACAGTTACCCCCAGGGCTTGTACTTGACAGATGCTGAAAGAAAGAGATGGGGGTGGGGAGTGGAGAGAAAGAGAATAAAGGTGACAAAGAGAAGGAGGAAGGGAGGAAGGAGAGAAAGAGAGAAGGAAAAGAAGAAGGAAAGAAATAAGAGGAAAAGAAGAAAGGAAGGAGAGAAGGAAACGGAAAAGAGAGGAAGGGAGATAGAAACACAGAGAAAGAAAAAAGGGAGAGAGAGATGAAAATGGACAACAAGACAAAGGAACAGAGAGAGGCAGGGAGGCAAAGGAGGGGGGAAAGGGAAGGAGACAGGAAGTATAGATCAGTTTGTTGGGGTGGGATAGGGAGAGGGACAAAGCTTGTCTGAGGGGCAGGGAGTGCTCAGATTTCATCTCTCTATCCTGTCGTGGAGTTGGATGCCCAGGCATGTTGAGAGTAGGGGGCTGAGTGCAAGGAAAAGGGAAACCGACAAATTTGCCATGACGTGAGCTGCAAAATGAACACAATCAGAGTGACCAGTGGTCAGCCTGGGTGATGGAGGCGCCAGGGCCGACAGCCTGGTGGGGGTCGCTAAGTACAGAGACCACGCGCCTCAAAGGCAATGAGGCTGCTTCTTGCTACACACCTTCCTTGCCCAACTGAAGTGATTTTTCTTCTTAATAAAGGCAATAATAAAAGCAACTGTGGCCTTTTGGGTATGTCGCTGGGAAAGTGGACGGGTCCCCAGAGCCATATAAACCCAGCCAACAGAAGTCCCTGTGTTTGGAGTTCTCAGCATGTATCCAAGCGGCCAGAACTGTAGAGCTAAATTTTCCCTAAAGTCCAATTATTTCATATGTGGTCAAGGAAAGCAATGTTTGGAAAGGGGCTTGAGACAGTCTCACCAGTTCATGAGAGCATGGAGCAGCGGCTGTCAGGGAAGATAGACCAAGGGAGCTGAGATTGGCTTTCTTTGCCTCTACCTCTAGGTTTCAATTGTCAGCCTAACCTGTTCGCTTCTGGCTGTAAATGCCGAAGTGTCGTTGTGTAACATCATCTAATGAGACAATGATAATAACGATATAATAGGAATAATTCCAGATAACATTTGAATATGTGCCAGGGAACCTCTAAGTCCATTATAAGATCCCCTTTTCAAAATGCCATTTAATAAGGATACAATAGATATAAGACCTGTTCTTTACAGATGAAAAAATAAAGTCCAAGGAAGTTAAAGTACTTACTCAAGGTCTCTCACCTGGAAACCAGAGAAGTCGGCATGAAAACCAGCTCTGATTCCAGAATCTGGAACCTAAGTTTCATACCATTTTTATAACGTACATACTGCTGGTTATGGCCCTTTTCTGTCTTCTTTCCCTTGATTCTTTCATTTCTTCTACAAACATTTCTGAAGTAGCAGCAATGTGCTGGGTACTGAGCTCAGTGGTTGGGATACAGGAGATGAAGTGTTCACACCATCCCTGCCTTCCTGAACACAATAGCCTGAGGTTTAATTTATAGACACAGCAGCCTGAGGTTTAATTTATGGACACAGCAGCCTGAGGTTTAATTTCATAGATGCAGCAGCCCGAGTTTTAATTTATGGACACAACCGCCTGAAGTTTAATTGCATGGACACAGTAGCCTGAGGTTTAATTGCATGGACACAGCAGCCTGAGGTTTAATTGCATGGACACAATAGACTGAGGTTTAAT